>NC_061853.1:3870843-3878343 GCF_019202785.1 Penaeus chinensis | reverse complement strand
TTCCTCTTTTCTGTTACTCTGTTCTCTGTCCTCTCTCCTCTCTCTCTCTATTTTTTCCTCTTTTCTCTTACTCTGTTCTCTTTCCTCTCTCCTCTCTCTCTCTCTCTCTTTTCCTCTTTCCTCTCGCTCTATCCTCTGTCCTCTCTCCTCTCTCTCTATTTTTTCCTCTTTTCTCTTACTCTGTCCTCTGTCCTCTCTCTCTATTTTTTCCTCTTTTCTCTTACTCTGTCCTCTGTCCTCTCTCTCTATTTTTTCCTCTTTTCTCTTACTCTGTCCTCTCTCCTCTCTCTCTCTCTGCTTTTTCCTCTTTCATCTTACTCTGTCCTCTGTCCTCTCTCCTCTCTCTCTCTCTCTCTCTCTCTCTCCTCTTTCCTCTTTCCTCTCACTCTATCACACACATATATATATATATATATATATATATATATATATATATATATATATGCTTGTATGCATATATATATCCTCTTTCCGTAAATCATATTACGTGATTTTCCTATTTTTATTTCCCTTTCCCCGCTTCTGTCCTTCTCTTCCTCCTTTTCCTTTCTCAGTTTTCTTCCTTATTTCCCCCTTCTCCTCAACGACCCTCCCCCCCACCCCCACCCCGCACGCCCCCTTCATCCCCTTACGCCCTCACTACGCCCCCTCCCCTTCAGTATCCAGCCTCCGCCCCCTCCTCCATCCTTACCCCCTCCTCCTTCTCCTCCTCCTCCTCCTCCTCCTCCTCCTCCTCCTCCTCCTCCTCCTCCTCCTCCTCCTCCTCCTCCTCCTCCTCCTCCTCCTCCTCCTACTCCTCCACCTTCCCCCCTTTCCCCCTTTCCCTCGTCCCCCTCCGTCCTCTCTCCCCTTCACCGTCGTCAGTAATTTCCTCCTAACTTTTCCTGAGGCACCGCGGCGGGTCCTGGCTGCCACTGCCTGGGAGAGAGACGCTGTAATTGGGCCGCGCTCGTGTAGCCTCGCAGTCTCGGGTTTTATCACATTTCCGATGGCTCTTGGTCCTGCCCCCGAAATTTCCATCGCCGCGTCTCGACCCCCTTGGGCGCGCGCGGCTCCGGCTTCGTTCGCGCTGCTGCGGCCGCCGTTCGGACTCGGCTCTTTTTCTTCCTGAGCGGCGTTCGGAGGAGTTCTTTGTAGATCTTCATTTGTTTTTTGTGTTTGTTTTGTTTGGTTTTGTTTTTTTGTCTTTTGTGTATTTGTGTTTTGTTTGATTTTATTTTGATTTTTTTTTTTTTTTTTTTTTGTGGTAGTTTGCGGTATTTTAAGTTTGTGTCATGAGATGGACGTCGGTGGGAAAGAAATATAGTGTGATAAAGAGAGGAGAAGAAGGGGGAAAAAACGAGAAAATATTTAATATGGAAAGAAGGTAAATGAAAAAAAAAAAAAGTAAAATAAAGGATCGAATCATTGCGCTTGGCGGTGTTGCGGTTAAGGAAACACGGGAAGAAAAAAGGAATAGAAAATATCAAAACCATAAAAGAGAAGACGATTAAAAAAAAGACCGAATATATATGAACTTAAAAAAAACAACAACAACACGGAAACCAGAACAACAAAACCAAAGCGAAGATCGAGTGGGAAGCCGGAGTCAGGCGCGGGTCACGAGCGGATCGGGACGCGCGCCATTTCTTGCCCGGGGCCTGGTGGCTGGGCGCGGGCTTCGGCCATCTCGCGGCGCCTCCGTCCTCCGCGCCGGCACGACAGGCAACAAATTTATTGCCTTTGTCGCCATAAAGCCAGTCGCCGAGCCCGCGTGCGTGTCGCCGTTGCCTTTGGCTATCGTTCCCCGCGCCGCTTGGATCGGTCGGGGCGGCGAGTCACGAGGGGGGAGGGGGGAGGGAGTGGCGAGGGTGGGGGGGGGAAGCGGAGGGAGTCGGGAGGGTAGGGGGGGGGGGAGAGCGGAGGGGGTTAGGGGGAAAGCAACAATGATGTTTTTCTCCTTAAGGTCAGAAGAGAAAGAGAGAGAGAGAGAAAAAGAGGAAGAGAGAGAGAAAGAGAAAGAGAGAGAGAGAGAATGCAGAATTAGATGCAAAATATTTATTTTTAGGGAATATCCTCCCCCCATCGCGTGTTTTACGAACTTTGATACCTCAAAAAAACAAGAAAGAAAATCCACCGTCATCATAATATATAAATTCGAATAAAAGAAGAGAAAAAGACCCAGAAACTCATAATAATAAGATTTTCCTCCTCGTTGTCTGCCTGGCTGGAAATCCTCCTTTCTCCCTTCCCCTCCTTCCTCCCCCCCCCCTCTTCCATCCTCCTACGTCTTCCCAGCCTCCCTTCCCCTTCGTCTCCCTTCCCCCCCTTCCCCCCCTTCTTCCATCCACTTCCTCTTCTTCCCTATCCTTCTTATCCTCCCTCCCTTCCCTCTCTTCATCTGCTCTTCCTCTCTTCTATCTCCCTCCCTCCTCTCCTTCTTCCCTCCCTCCCCCCTCTCCCATCACCATCCTCCCTCCCTCCCTCCCTCCCTCCCTCCCTCCCTCCCTCCTTTCCTCTCCCCATCACCATCCTCCTTCCTTCCCTCCTTCCCTTTCCCCTCTCCCCTCCCTCCCTCCCTCCCCTCCCTCCCTCCCTCCCCCCCCCCCCCCCCTAACTTTGACAAGCCGAGTGCCTGGAGCGCAACCGACTGAGCCAATTTGGGAAGCGAAGGTGCCATTCTGGAAAACGGCGAGGCAGTGCCGCACCGTGCCAGCGTACCAGCACCGACTCCGGACTTGGCCGATAGATTCAGAGGCAGGTCGTAAAAGCGAGGCAATCCATTTGCATATATTGGGGGGAAGGGGGACGGGTGGAAAGGGGAGGGGGGGAGGGGAAGTGGAGGAGCAAGAGCTGTGAAGGCGACACTAGCCGGAGAAGGTGGAGGAGAGGGAGAACGTGGGGTGGGGGGTTGGGGGAGGAATAGGGGGAGGGGAAGGGGCAGGAAGGGGAAAAAGAGGGAAGGGGAAGAAGGGAGGAAGAGTAGAGGAAAGAAGGGACAAAAGAGGAAGAGAGGAGGAATGGGAGGAAAAAGAAGAGGCAAAAGAGGGAGAAGGGAGAACGGGAAGAAAAGGAAGGGGAAAAAAGGAGGGAGGGAAGAAAGAAGGAAAGGAGACAAAAGAGGATGAGGAGAAGGATGAAGGAGAATGAAAGGGGAAAGGGCATTTGGAAGAAAAAAAAAGGGGGCGGGGATGAGAATGGGGGCATAAGAAAGAGAAGAGAAGAAACGAAAGAGAGGGAAGAAAATGACGTGGAAAGAGAAGTTGATAATTCGGCCAAAAGAAAGGGAGGGGAAAGTTTGAGAAGGAAAAACAGAGGGATGAAGGGGGTCTCTTCCAGAAGAAGAAAGAGGAAAAAAAGAGAAGGAGAGAGAAAGAGGGGGGGGGGGAAGGAGAGAAGGAGAGTCTTAACGATGAATAATGTTGCTTATCATTCTTCTTCTTTATCCTTATCCCATTCTTTATTCTTTTTTCTCTCTTTTCTAGAAACGATTATATTTTTTAAGAATTCTTTTTTATCTTTTTTTTCTAATATGGCGGCGATGGCGGCCATATTGCGAAGGATGTTTTCTTAAACAGCGCGAGGAAAAGATTTTGGAAGAAAAGGTGTGTATGTGACGAAGCTGTTGACATTTATGGAAAACGTTTCTTCGTAAAAATGTAATAATTTAAATCTTATCTTATAAAAAAAGAAAATTATAAATACGTCAAAGCTCAAGACAATTATTCGTTAATTGTTATTAAAAGACGCGTATTACACTTGACAAAAATATGACTGTTCACTCCACCTAACGTCGTGGGAAAGATTAATGAGGGAAAGAGAGTAAGAAAGAACGAAAACAAAAAAAAAAAAGAATCAGAGAAAGAGTAAAAACAACAAGAAGAAAAATAAAACATCCGCGCCCTCTTGAAACGGGATCACGTCGTCGCCAGAGAAGACAATTTGGAGCAATAGCGTTTAAAGCATCCGCGAGCGCGCCGGCGGCCCTTTAAAGAGGGTGGGGGGGGGGGGGGAGACGACACGGCGACACGGCAACGATACGGCAACTTCACGGGGGAGTGGAGACGACAGAGCAACGACACGGGGATGCAAGGACGGCATAACAACGACACGGGGGCGACAAGGAGACGCGAGGAGAACACAACGACGGAAGGACGACGCGGCGGTACATCTTGTGACACATCTACCCCCTTTTTTTCCCCCTTCCGCCTACACCCACGCCCCCTTTTTTGCCTTCTCGTTTCCCCCTATTCCCTTCTTCCTTCTTCCTTCCCCCTTTTTCTCTTCTCCCTTCCTTCCCTCCCGCCTCTCTTCTCCTCACGTCCCCCTCCCCTTCCCCTTACCTCGCCCTCTTTCCCTCACACCCCTCCCCCTCCCTCCCCTCCCCTCCCCTCCCCTCCCCTCCCCTCTCTTGGTCTGCTCCCCCTTGTCCTGGAGGCGCCGTTTAATCCCTCCGACGCCATCATCGCCGGCGGGCATTCGCTCGTTCCTTATCGCGCAAAGCATGGGACGTCGGGGCGCTGTTTGGCTCGCTCGCCCGCCGTCTCCCAGCGCCGCCGCCATCCGCCGAAACAGCAGACGGCGTTTAGCGAGCACACGACGCCTCTTTATGGCTTTTTAGCTCTCCCGGCCTCCGCGACACGACCCTTAACGACCCGACACGACCTCGTAATGGCCCCAACATGACCTGCCAGCGTCTCTCCGCGGTGCCGTCAGGACCCGCTCGCTGCCCATCTCCCAACATTATTCTTGCAAATGTTGGGAGGGAGGGAGGGAGGGAGGGGGAGGAGGGGAAGTAGTAGGCGAAGGGGAGGGGGGAGGGGTAGGGGGGTAAAGGGACTAGGAAGAAGGGGAAAAGGAGATTAGGGAAGGAGGAAAGGGGTAAAGGGGAAGGGAAAGGGATAGGTAGGGGTACGAATAGAGTCTAACCCTCCCCACTCCCCCCTTCCCCCTTCCCCTCCCTCTTCCTCCGACACCCTTTAACCCCCCCACCCCCTTCCTCCACCCACCCCCTCCCTCCCCCTGGCGTATGGTATTTCCCCGTGATGATGCTGGCGATATTCCTAATAGCACTATTACGAGCGACGAAATGCCTTATCGAGCGGCCTGCTAGCAACTCGGCGCCGGGGATTTATACGTAAGAAATATTGAGAGCAATATTCGAATTCGAAGGCACCGCTATGCCCCGCCTGGAATAGCCCGACGAGCGATATTAATGGCTGCCGATAGTCCTGAACTGCGCGGCCATTAGCTAATAACACTATGGCTAATAACACCTTTGACTTTGTGTGTTCTTGCCGTCCGTGTTATTATTGGTAATGGGGTTCTGAAGCGCCTTAATGGAGAATAATGGTAGGTGCTGGAGAGAGGTCCTCGTTGTCCTGCTTTGTTGTCTTTGTTGTGTTTTGTTCGTTTGTTGTTATTGCTTTGTTTTGGGTCTGGATGATGAGGGAAGGTTTAGGCTCGTGTTTATGTTTTATGTCTATCTGTCTGGAAGTCCGTGTGATGACCTATTCCTAGAATGCGCATCTCTTTCTATTTATCTACCTATCTGTCTATCTCCCTCTCACTCTCTCTCTCTCTCTCTCTCTCTCTCTCTCTCTCTCTCTCTCTCTCTCTCTCTCTCTCTCTCTCTCTCTCTCTCTCTCTCTCTCTCCTTAATCTCTGTAACGTTCTAATACTGTTCTTAATACACGCAGCAACCAGTAGTCTTACAGCTACGGTGTACTCTCACACCTCAGCGTATGAGGTATGGGTTCATTTATGTAATCTCTCTCTCTCTTTCTCTCTCTCTCTCTCTCTCTCTCTCTCTCTCTCTCTCTCTCTCTCTCTCTCTCTCTCTCTCTCTCTCTCTCTCTCTCTCTCTCTCATCATTATCACTGTTTCTAATTACCACACACACACACACACACACAAACACAAACACAACACACACACACACACACACACACACACACACACACACACACACACACACACACACACACACACACACACACACACACACACACGAAACCACACACAAACACAAAATCCCCAAAAAACAGACGCATTGTTCAAAAACCTAAACCCTACTAACTAAAAAAAAAAAAAGAAGAAAAAAAAAGATAAAAAAAAGATAAAACAAAAAAAGATAAAAGCAAGAAAACACACGAGTAAAATCATATTAGTTCAGCTTTCCAGGGTTCACAATGCACGGAAGCCATAGATAAGATTTAGGTGTGAAAAAGTTCCTTGACAAGCGAGTGCACCCTATGGCTGCTCTCGCCAGAAGGTGTGTTGCGATTAAATACTTTGTTTTTTTTAATGTTTTTGCTTTGTTTTTCCTTGTTATTTGTTTCGTTTTGGTTTGTTTATCAATTGATCAAAGTGTGTTGCGATTAAATACCTTGTATGTTTTTTTTTTTTTAAATATGGATATATATTTTTTTTCTAATTCTTATTTATTTACTGGTTTATTCATTCGTTTGATTTATTTTATTATTTTTTCCATTCTTTCTTTCTTTCTTTTTTTCCTGCTTCCATTTTTTTTTTTTTGGGGGGGGGGAGGCATTTGTAATTCAATTTTGGATGTTTCTTTGGTTCAAATATGTATTTTTTAAATTTATTATGATTATTATTTCAAGTATTTACTGTATTTAATCAAACCATTTTCGTAAAATGTTCAAAAATGAGTAACGGATAAAATATTTTCTCAGAAAGGATAGATTCGGGGGGGGGGGGGGGGCGACAGTCGGGGAGAGAAGGACGTAATAAATAAAATAACAAAGAATCGTGAAAGCTGAATGAAAAAAAGTTAAATCTGAAAGTAGAATGAATAAATAAATAAATAAGTAAAAAAAAAAAAAGCAAGACAAAAAAAGTGATATCTTAATGTAAAAACAAAAAGAAAAACCGTGAAATATAAATATAAAACGAATATCGAATTTATTTTAGCAGTGTTGACGAGGAAATGAGAATGGTTGAGAAAGAATACAAAGGTCATTATCGTTATCACTAATAACAATGATAACAGCAGTGATGGCGCTAACGACCGTGCTAGCGTGGATCACGATTATTATGCTGGTGATAAAAAATATGAATATGAAATAAGTGTTAATGAGAGTAAGAAATAAAAGAGTAGGAAGAAGAAGAAGGAAAATGAAGAGGAGGAGGAGGAGAAAAGGAAGAAGAAGAAGAAGAAGAAGAAGAAGAAGAAGAAGAAGAAGAAGAAGAAGAAGAAGAAGAAGAAGAAGAAGAAGAAGAAGAAGAAAAAAAAAAAAAAGAAGGAGGAGGAGGAGGAAAAAGATGAAATAACAGAAAAAAGAAAACGTAGAGGGAAACACAGAAAATGAAGAAGAAAAAAAAAACCGAAGATATAGAAAGGGAAGAAGCAAAGAAGAAGAGAAGGGTTATTCTTCATCGATACCACAATCACCAGCGACGGTAAAAGAGAGAACTTTGTACATGACGCGTGAATGTCCTTGTTAACAAAGACAAAACGGCGAGACAGATGTTCCTCGGTGTCACGTGGCCCAAGTG
>NC_061853.1:3850843-3860843 GCF_019202785.1 Penaeus chinensis | reverse complement strand
CCGCTCTCTTCGCGTTGATTTATATGTGGTTAAATTCTTATTATTTCTGTTATTATTATTTTTTTTTATCGTAGTTATTTTGATCCGATTGTTAATATTGTCATAATGATCACAATAACGATTTTTTTGTGGTATTCTATTTATATATTTTACATATGTGTTTTATTATGTTTATACGTATAAATAAAAATAAACAAATAAATAAATAAATATATATATATAAATTAGTTCCTTTCCTACAACGTTATTAAGCATTTGAGCAACTAATTGATCTTTGACGTCTTAGAATTAATTACTTCTTAAGGGGGAGAGACCATCAAGTGTGATCGCTCGCCTGTAATTAGAAGGAAAGGAATAAAGGAGAAAGAAGAGAATAGTTTTTATTATTTTTTTTATTTTCTTATTCCTTCTTTTTCTCAATTGTGTTCTTGTTTCTTTTTTTTTAATATTTCTTTTTTCTTTTGTTTTCTTCTTCTCTCTTTGTCCCCTATTTTGTGTCTCTTTCTCTTTCTCTTTCTCTTTCTCTCCGTCTATCTATCTATTTATCTGTCTATTTATCTTTTCGTTTGTGTCACTGTCTCTCGCGTCCTTTTATACCGAATCAGAAAAAAAAACCGGTTTAAGTTTTATTATAAAAAAACATATAATAAACACAGAAAAAAATATATATAATAAACACAGAGGAAAAAAATATATATCATAGGCCTCATTGCTCTTTTTTTCCTTTCCATATACCGCTGTTATGAAATTGTTTCCATTATCCGTTATTTCCGACACGGATATTTATGGCAACCGGATGTTCGGAAGGGGAAAAGAAAGAGGGGAAACAAGATAGAAAGGGATGAATGGGAGGGACACATAAAATGGGAAAATGGGGGAGGTAAGGAGAGGGAGAGGGGAGGGAGGGAGGGAGGGAGGGAGGGAGGGAGGAGGCAGAAGAGGGGAAGGGGGGAAGGGGGAAGTGATGTAGCAAATTGCTTGGAACCCCAGAGAGAAGCGAAAGAGGGAGAGAAGCTGGTAGGGAGAGAGAGAGAGAGAGAGAGAGAGAGAGAGAGAGAGAGAGAGAGAGAGAGAGAGAGAGAGAGAGAGAGAGAGAGAGAGAGAGAGAGAAAGAAAGAGAGGATGAAGAGATGAGATGGAAAACTGAAAGAGAGTTAAGAGAGAGAAAGAGAGACCGAGAAACAGAGACCGAGACTAAAAAAAAGTCAAACAGAACGAGATGCATACAACAAACAAACAAACAAACAGATCAGAATAATCGAATATCAGCAAGGGACTCCCTTCCCCCCTCCCCCCCTCCCCACCCTTCCCCCTCCCCTCTTGTCTATTAAGCTAAAGGATCCAACTGTGATCACATAACAGCATAATCAAATCCTTTAATCTTAGGATCGACACCTGCGTCTTTCCTCTATTTATTTACGTATCCTTCTTATTCCTCTTTCGTTCTTCTTTTTTTATTTATTTTCTCCTTTCATGGGGATAGTGAAAGGATAGGAAGGGATAGGAGAGGAAGAGAGGGAGAAGAGAGTGAAGGGGAGAGGGGAAAAACGGGGACGAAGAGAAGGAAAAGAGGAGAGTGAGAGTAAAAAATAAGGGGGGGATATTAAAACAGATAAGCAAAGATAACAGAAAGATAAACATATTAAAAAAAAACAATTAAAGCAGTATCCCCCCCACCTCGCCCTTTCCGCGCAAAAAAAAAAAAAAAAAAAAAAAAAAAGCGAAAAACAAAACAGCATCGAGATCCGCCGGCCGGCAGCAGCGGCGGCGCGGCGGAGACGAACAGAAACGACGCGGGCTTTTATCGCCGACCGATGGCTGTCATGGCGCGTCCGATCACTATAATTTCCTGGCCAGACGCGCAAGAACTGTCCCCCTAGCGGCCGATGATTGCTCTGCAGCGGCGCTCACACTATCAGACGCTCAATTCCCGCTCCAAGTGACCGTTTGATCCCGGCGGAGATAGGGCGCAGTTGTGTACCCTCGGCTGCGTTGTGTGTCCTTTACCTTTGTGCGCTTCTCGATCTTCTTTTGTTCCTGTCGCCGTGTTCTGGCCGGGGCGATTCGCCGCTCCTTTTCTTCTGGTGCTCCTAAGTCTTTTTTTTTTTTTTTTTTCTTCCTCTTTTTCTTCTGGGTATCTTCTTTTTTTCATTCTTCTTTTTTCCTTGTTCTTTTTCGTAGTCTTGTCTCGTTCTCTTCGTGTATTTTTCCTTCTTTCTTTTCTTTCTTTTCCGCATTATCTTCTCCCTCCTTTTTCCTTTTCTCTCTTTCTCTCTCTCTTTTCTTTTCTTTCTCTCCCCCTTTTTCAATTGGCTAATCGACCCCTTCGTCCATCTCCCTCCTTCCAATGGTCATCGGTTAATTCAGAGGGAGGGAGGGAAGGCAGTCAGTCCCAAAGTATCAGTTAGCGCCATCGGTAAACAGAATAACTGGCGTACGAACCACCTGCCTCCTCCTCCTCCTCCTTCTTCTCCTCCTCCTCCTCCTCCTCCTCCTCCTCCTCCTCCTCCTCCTCCTCCTCCTCCTCCTCCTTGTTCTTCTTGTTCTTCTTCCTTGCATTTTTTTTCTTCGTAATTTTCGTATTCTACTTCTCCTACTTCGTTTTCTTCTTCTTTTTCTTCGTATTTTTCTTCTTCTTCTTCTACTTCTTCTTCTTCTTCTTCTTCTTCTTCTTCTTCGTATTTTTCTTCTTCTTCTTCTCCTTCTTCTTCTTCTTCTTCTTCTTCTTCTTCCTGCTCCTCCTCCTCTTTCCTCCTCCTCCTCCTCCTCCTCTTCCTCCTCCTCCTCCTCCTCCTCCTCCTCCTCCTCTTTCCTCCTCCTCCTCCTCCTCCTCTTCCTCCTCCTCCTCCTCCTCCTCCTCCTCTCGTCCCTCATCTCTCTTTCACACTCCCCTCAGATCCCCGTCTCCTCCTCCCTCATTCTCTTCCCCTCATTCTATCCAATCACCTCTTGTTCTCCCTCACTCCCCTCCTTAATCACCCCCCCCCCTTTCCCCCGCTGTTCCATGTTCAAGCTGGTGTTGGTTGTCCATGAACAGGAATTGTACACGAAGTCAGGCATTTGTTATGATTTAATTGTTCTTCGTTCTTTGGTCCACGTATTTCCTTCGTATTTTTCTTTTTTTTCCCAGTTTCTTTTCTTCTCTCGTTTTTATTTTTTTATAAATCTTCCACTCTTTTTTTTTTCATTCTCTCTCTTCTTTTTTTTTTTGTTTAAGTTTATTTTCCTGCGTTGGAGGCCGGAGTCTTGTTTCTTAAAGAGATATTTGTTTGTTTTGTTGAACTTGGGAGTCGGGAATAATGGAGGTAAATTCTATCGGAGAAGTCACCTCCTTCCTCTCTCTCTCTCTCTCTCTCTCTCTCTCTCTCTCTCTCTCTCTCTCTCTCTCTCTCTCTCTCTCTCTCTCTCTCTCTCTCTCTCTCTCTCTTCTCACCTACCACTTCTCCCTCCCTCCTTATCTTCTTCCATTTCACCTTTCTCCCTCCATCCATCCCTCCCTCCTTCCCTCCCTCCCTTCCTCCTTCCTTTATCATCCTACCCTTCTCCTTGTCTTTGTCTTCCCGTTTATTCTTGCTACAAAGACACAAGGAAGTGAGGTGGACAAGAGTGTGATGACGGAGGAAAAGCAGAGGCGGTGGCTTTGAGCATAGCGTGTCCCCTTCCTGTGCGTAACTGCTGGTCCCGGGTACAGATCGTGGGTATGTGGGTGGGTGTAAGCTATGAGGGAGGGGGGGAGACGGCGAGAGATAGAGAGAGAGAGAGAGAGAGAGAGAGAGAGAGAGAGAGAGAGAGAGAGAGAGAGAGAGAGAGAGAGAGAGAGAGAGAGAGAGAGAGAAGGAAAATAAAAATAAAGAGGGAGAGGGTTTTAGGGACGTAGGGAGGATCGTAATAAAACAGAAAAAAATACATATACGCTCTACAAACGATTACAATTCCCCAATTATTTCCATCCCAGAGACATATCGAAGACATTTTTATAGGTTTGTGTAATATCTATTGACATTTTTGTTCTTTATTTCTGTCTCCTATTTTCTCTCACTTTTCTTCCCTTCTTCTTCCTTTCCCACCTCCCTTTCCCCATTTCCCTCATTCCTTCTCCTCTTCCTCCTCCTCCTCTCCTCTCCTCCTCTCCTCCTCCTTCTCCTCCTCCTCCTCCTCCTCTCCTCTCCTCCTCTCCTCCTCTCCTCCTCTCCTCCTCTCCTCCTCCCCTCCTCCCATTCCTCCTTCCTCCATCCTCCCTATCCCACCCCTTTCCCTCCTCCCTCCTCCTCCTCTTTCTCCTCCCGTTCGGAAACCGCCCCCTGGCCACCCTCCGTTATCTCTCCCTTATCGCGGGTCATTAGCTGAATCCACAGTCGATTGACCGTCGTTAAGGGGAGATACAGGACGGTCGTGTCACTGATAACACGCACGTGACTGATCGCCGGATATTTTGCACGTGCGTTTTCCCGAAGTCGTCGGATCACCGGGTTCTGTATTGTCTTCGCCTTAATTAGGTGTTTTTTTTTTTTTTTTATCGACACCGTCCAGCTGTTTTCGCCAGCTGGTTTAGTTAGCGGGAGGGAGGAAAGGGAAGGGAAGGAAGGAGGGAGGGATGGAGGGAGGGAGGGAAGGACGCACGCAACTGGTGATGGCGAAAGTTGGGATATGTTGTGTTTGTGGACAGATAGATAAATAAATAAATGACCGAATAAATAGATAAATAGACAAATAAATAAAATCGAAAAGGAAAGAACAGAAAAAAAAGACAGTCGAAACAAAGGGTCCATGTTCGTGCGCATCCCGCTGCTCATTCGCCAAGCAGGTGGGACGACGGAAGCAGGCCGCCACCACCGCCATCTATCGGACCGGAAGGTGACTTTCCTGTGCGATAAGTGGGGAGGTCATTCGATAAGGGAGACTGGCACCGCTAATGACCTTGTTTACTCATAACGCGATGGTGTTCGATGGTCGACGCACGCTAAGGGAGGAGGGGGGGGGGGGGGCGTGGGGGAAGGGAGGGAGGGGAGAGATATAGGGTGAGGGTAGGAATAAGGGGATGAAGAAGAGGAAGAAGAGGATGGAGGAGAGGGTGAGGGAGAAAAGAGATAAGAAAAGAGAGAGGACAGGGAAAGGGAGGAGAAGGAGAGGGGGGGAGGGAGAAAGAAGGGTGGGGTATAGGGGATATAAGGAAGAGGATAGGAAGGATGGGGGATGAAGGGAGGGGGAAGGAAGGATAGGGTAGGGGGGGAATTAAGCGAAGGGAAGTAGGGACTGCGGAGAAGAATGTTCTTTGGCTCTTGTAACCCTTACGTTTATAGCAGTCACCGCAAACACCTGCCATCCCCTACCCTCCGTCCTCTCCCTCCCTCCCTCCCTCCCTCCTTCCTTCCGTCCCTTCCTCCCTATCTCCCTATCTCCCTCCCTCATTCCCTTCCGTCCTTCGCCCTTGCCCCCCCCCCCTCCACCCCTACCCCTCACCCCCATCATCTGTCACCGTGGGCCACCTTCACTCCATCGAAAAACCGCATGAACTGGTAGCCCGACCGCCGCGCCGTCAGCCTGTCGTCAGCCCACACCGTCAGCCCGCCGTCAGCCACCCCTGTCATCGTACAAGCCACCCACGCCGCCCACGCCGCCCACACTCCGTCAGCCATCGTCTCCTCCCAGCCTCTCCTCCTCCCGCGACGTCAGGCAGTGTCTCCGGAACTCAGCGTCAGCACGAAGGGGGAGGCCAACCCAGGAAACGGCGTCAGGAACACGTCAGAGGAGAGGGAGAGGGGGAGGGGGGAGAAGGGAGAGGGAGAGGTGGGAGGGGGAGGGGGGGAGTGAGAGGGGGGGAGGAGGGGAGAAGGGAGAGGAGAAGGAGGAATGGAGGGGAAGGAAGAGGGGAGATAGAGGGAGGGAGAAGGATGGAGGGGATGGAAAGGGAAAGGAGAAGAAGAGAAGAGGGAGGAAGGGGGTGGGAAAAAGGAGGATAGAAAGAGATAGAAAAAAGAGAAAGAGACCGAAAAAAGGAATAAGAAGAACGGAGAAGAAGAGAAGAGAAACACGCACACGCACACGCACACACACACGCACACACCAAGTCCGCTGACGGGAGAGAACAGGTCATCTATCAGTCACATGGTGGACGGTCCTTCGTCTGTTTATCGACCCTCTTATCAGCCCTTATCCCCCCTCCTATCTCGCCCTCCCGCCTCACCCCTCCGCGCCGCTCGCCGACTCCTTATCCGGACACGTATCTCTTCTCATCCGGACTCGTAATTGGTCGGCGAGCTTTATTATCCAGCTGCCCTCTCGCCTCTTGATTTATGCTTTATGTTTTTGTTTTCTTTTGTGTTTGTTTTGGTGGATTTTTGAGTGTTTTGTTTTGTTTGTTGGATTGTCTCTCTTTTGTCTCTCTCTCTCTCTCTCTCTCTCTCTCTCTCTCTCTCTCTCTCTCTCTCTCTCTCTCTCTCTCTCTCTCTCTCTCTCTCTCTCTCTCTCTCTCTCTCTCTCTCCCTCTCCCTCTCCCTCTCCCTCTCCCTCCCACTCACCCTCTTACGCCAACTATCTCTCTTTCCCTTTTCCGTTCCCTCTCTTTCCCTCTACGTCTCCCTATCTCTCTCCCACTTTTCATCTCTTTTTATCTCTTTGTCTCTCGGTCTCTCGTCCTCTCCCTAATTTCCTCCTTCCGCCCTTCTCTCCCCTGCACCCTCCCCTTGTTCCAGCAAGTCCCCGGATTGACCCCGAGCCAAGATGAATACAGAGATAAGAGTAAATGAATTGTGGGTCTTAGTCACCAGTCTTGTAAATAGTGTATGGGAGGAGGAGGGGGTTAGGGGAGGGGGTAGGGGTGGAGCGGAAGGAGGAAGGAGGTAGGGATGGGTGGGGGTGGAGAGGAAGGAGGAAGGAGGTAGGGGTCGGTGGGGGTGAAGGGGAAGGAGGAAGGAGGTAGGGGTGGGTGGGGGTGGAGGGGAAGGAGGAAGGAGGTTGGGGTGGGTGGGGGTGAAGGGGAAGGAGGAAGGAGGTAGGGGTGGGTGGGGGTGGAGGAGAAGGAGGAAGGAGGTAGGGGTCGGTGGGGGTGAAGGGGAAGGAGGAAGGAGGTAGGGGTGGGTGGGGGTGGAGCGGAAGGAGGAAGGAGGTAGGGGTGGGTGGGGGTGGAGGGGAAGGAGGAAGGAGGTAGGGATGGGTGGGGGTGGAGGGGAAGGACGAAGGGGTGGGTGGAGGTGGGTAGGGGTGAAGGAGTAGGGGGAAGGGGTAGAGAGGAAAGGAAGCGATGGGTAGGGAAGAGTGATGGGTAGGGAAGATGGGAGAAAGAGAGAAGGAAGATGAAGGGGTATGGATGAAGAAGCGGGGAGGAAAGGGAATAGGTGTTGGTGATTCATTCATCTGCATTAAGAGATTCTGATTTTAATTTGCATTCTCGAATTAATATTATTGAAGTAAGTCACATCACAAGTACAACGTAAGATACAGATATGTCTTACAATTTCAATTTTTTTTTCACGATTTCTGAATAATAGTAATAATAATAATAATAATAATAATAATAATAATAATAATAATAATTATAATAATAATAATCATAATAATAATAGTGTTGATAATAATGATAATAATCATGATAATAGTAATAATAATGATAATGATAATAATAATATGAGATTGATAGATAAATAAATTAAAATAAAGATAGAAAAAGAAAAATGATAAAACAATGAACGATTAAAAAAAGAATCAGTGCTTGGCATTCGAAAACATGCACAATAAGAATAGCACATGACGCCATGCATTCGGTACATGCCATGACACTGCCTGACCCTCTTTCAGTTCTTCCAGATTTTGTGTTTTTGTGCAATGTTGCAATGTTCACTTAAGCAAGGCACTCGATCTGAAATATTCCTAAATAAATCTAAGTTTGTAGCACGTTATTATTATTATTATTATTATTATTATTATTATTATTATTATTATTATTATTACCATCATCATCATCATCATCATCATCATCATCATCATCATCATCATCATCATCATCATCATCATCATCATCATCATCATCATCATCATCATTATTATCATAATTTTTATCATCATTATTATTAATATTCTCATCATGTTATTATCATGATCATCACGAATGGAAAATCATTCAACCCGACTCCCTCCGGCCAGCTGGCGCCAGCTGGATACCAATTTCGCAGTGATTAAAAAGCTGGCTCGCCCCCCCCCCCCCCTCTTCTCCTCCCCCTCCGTCGGCGCCGCGGGGTTATTCAGTGAATGAGGATGAATAACGACTTTGATCATCACTCATTCAGTGTCAGGCCGCATGACGTATTCATGAACTGACTCATCGCCCTTCTCTCTCTCTCTCTCTCTCTCTCTCTCTCTCTCTCTCTCTCTCTCTCTCACTCTCTCTCTCTCTCTCACTCTCTCTCTCTGTCTCTGTCTCTCTCTCTCTCTCTCTCTCTCTCTCTCTCTCTCTCTCTCTCTCTCTCTCTCTCTCTCTCTCTCTCTCTCTCTCTCTCTCTCTCTCTCTCTTTCATTCGTTCTCGGAGAAGAATCATTTTCGTCGCTCGTGTCTTGCTTGCTCTCGCTCTCTTTCTCTCTCTTCTTCTCTCTAGATCTTCCTGGGTTTTATGGTTCTCTCTCTCTTTCTCTCTCTCTTTCTCTCTCTCTCTCTCTCTCCTCTCTCTCTCTCTCTCTCTCTCTCTCTCTCTCTCTCTCTCTCTCTCTCTCTCTCTCTCTCTCTCTCTCTCTCTCTCTCTCTCTCTCTCTCTCTCACTCTCTCTCTCTCTCTCTCTCTCTCTCTCTCTCTCTCTCTCTCTCTCTCTCTCTCTCTCTCTCTCTCTCTCTCTCTCTCTCTCTTCCTCTCTCTCTTCCTCTCTCTCTTCCTCTCTCTCTTCCTCTCTCTCTCTTCCTCCCTCTCTTCCTCTCTCTCTTCCCCTCTCTCTTCCTCTCTCTCTTCCTCTCTCTCGGTCAGCCATCTTCACTTCCCGACCATTCCAGAAGTCAAGACGAGTTCATTTTCTTGTATCAACTGCTGGAATCAGTGATAACCGAAGAATTATGGTCGTAAGCCACTCGCCTGTGATTGTCGGGAGATTTGCCCTTGTGTTAGGGCGCAATAAGGGCGATAAACAAGCCTTATCTGACAGTTAGGATGTGCCAGCCTCGGGGGGTCATTACACGAACAGAAAACGGGAAAAGCAAGTCGGTCATCAGTTTCCAGTGGATTGTGGCGAGATAGGGGGAGCTTACGGCTAACACACACAAGGGCGACTGTTCCCTGAAGGCTGATATGTTAATCGACCATCCAGATGTTTGTGGTTATGATTATCTTATGCTGAGTCAAGGAGTTTCCATCTGAAAGTGGAAGTTAGCGATACGAGAAATGATGTTCTTGAGTTTCATGGCCGGACTCCTGGTCTCCCCCGTACGCACGCGCACGCACAGACACGCGCACGCACGCACGCAGACTCACACACACACACACACACACACACACACACACACACACACACACACACACACACACACATACTCACACACACACACACATCCCACACACTCACACATACCCCCACCCACACCCCCACACACGCACACCAAACCAAATACAGATACATACACACACACATACACATATATCACTGCCCCCCACCCCCACCCCCCCCCCCCCAATCACCGCCAAACTGCCGCGGCGTCACACATAAGCCGGGCGAACGGGGACTGATAACGTTGCGAGCCAAATTGTTCTCTCTGGCTACGGACATATCTACCACAGAGATGTCGTTGTGAGTGACAGGGGGAGCACGCCCTCCGGAAGTCGCCCCCTGTCCCTCCGCCCTCCGCCTCCCTTTGTGGCTTGGGGGAGAGAGGGAGAAGGAGAGGGAGAGGGAGAGAGAGACAGAGGGGTTGTGAGGGAGAGAGAGAGAGGGTTTGTGAGGGAGAGAGAGAGGGAGAGGAAGGAGTTATGAGGGAGAGGGATAGGGAGGATAGGAGAGGGAGAGGGAGAAGATGAGAGAGGGGTTAC
>NC_061853.1:3840843-3848343 GCF_019202785.1 Penaeus chinensis | reverse complement strand
ATATGTGTGTATGTGTGTGTAGATCTATATACTTTTCTTCCCAGTTCCTTTTTGTAATTATTTTTGCATTTTCTTTCGTCCTTAACTCATCTCTTTGCTCGTCCTTCACCTCAGGTTTCATTTCCACTAAAATATCGTTTATATGTGTTTATTTACAACACAGTTCCTCTTTTCCTTTTCCTTATGTCTGCTTCGTCTCTCGTGATTCCTCCTTAACCCCGTCTTCCCCTCTCTCTCTCCCTTCCTCCCCCCCTCCCTCATCCCCCATTTCAAGGCCCTACCTTTACCTACCTATCGGTCTCCCCCCCCCCCCTCCCCTCTCAATCCATTCCCTTCCCACTCCCCCCCCCCCCCATCCCTTATTCCTTTCCCAAGTGCATATATCTAAATATCCCTCGCGTATGTGATTGAAAAAGCCTGATCCAGTCTCCATTTTCCCTTTTTTTTTTGGGGGGGGGGGTAAGGGGGTGAGGGAGGGAGGGGGGTAAGATTTTGTCGGTTTTCTTGGAGATTCATTCTTTCTTTATGTATCTATTTCTTTTTTTCTTTTCTTCATTTCTCTTCTCTTCTCTTATCTTACCTTTTCTCTTTTCTTCTCTTCTCTTCTCTTCTCTTCTCTTCTCTTCTCTTCTCTTCTCTTCTCTCTCTCTCTCTCTCTCTCTCTCTCTCTCTTTCTCTCTCTCTCCCCCCCCTTTCTCCCTCTTTCTGTCCTTCCCTCTTCTCTCCCCCTCTCTCCTCTCCCCCTCTCTCCTCTCTCCCTCTTTCTCCCTTGTACTGATGTCCTGCCCAAAGGGATTAATGGCATTCAATATGTAAACATGTTGCTGAGATCGGATTGGAGAGAGATCTTTTTTGAGGTAGGGGGGGGGGGGGGAGGGGGGAGGGGGGAGGGAGGAGGGAGGAGATGGTTGGGGCTTTTGGGTTGAAACGTTTTTCTTTTTCATTTTCTTTTTTTCTTTTTTTTCTTTTTAATGTATTCTTGTGGGTTCAGATATGTGGATATTCAGACGTGAAAGCTTTGGTTCTGCTACATTTCTGCTATCCTACTGCTATCTTACGGCTACTTTCCTGCTAACTTTCTACCTTCCTGCTGCCCTCCTGCTACTTTACTACTTTACTGCTACCTTAATGCTACCTTACTACCTTACTGCTACCTTCCTGCTTCCTTACTGCTATCTTCGTGCTACCTTTCTGCTATCTAACCGCTATTTTGCTGCTACAGTTATATCTGCTACTGTTGAGGCCTATGCTAACAATATCATATCTACTGCTTCTGCTTCTGTTATTATTACAACTACAATTTTGCAGCTGCCCATACTATTATTACTGCTTTTGTTATTTTTGTTGTCGTGTGGGACACCATTGCACCCTTCCAATACTACATTCGAACATCCAATTATTTATCTGTTTATCTATCGTTTTCTCTCCCTCCCTCAATTTCTATTTATCTCTTCATCTCTCACACCCGCCCTCTATCTATTTCTTTCGCTCCTCTCTTTCTGTCTGTCTATTCATCTATATATCTCTCCTTTCTCACTTTTCCTTCTCTCTCTCTCTCTCTCTCTCTCTCTCTCTCTCTCTCTCTCTCTCTCTCTCTCTCTCTCTCTCTCTCTCTCTCTCTCTCTCTCTCTCTCTCTCTCTCTCTCTCTCTCTCTCTCTCTCTCTCTCTCTCTCTCTCTCTCTCTCTCTCTCTCTCTCTCTCTCTCCCTTTCTTCCTCCCCATCCCAATCCCCTCCCTTCCATCCCCCCCCTCACTCATTCTCTCTCGTCTCTTTCTTCCGTTCTCACAATTCCTTTCTCTCTCTCTCTCTCTTCTCCCCCTCCCTCCCCGTCCCTCCCCTTCTTCCCGTCCCTCCACTTCCTCCCCTTCCCTCCCTTCCTTCCTCGTTCCTCCCCTTCTCCCCTCTCCTCCCCTTCCACACAACTGCCCTTCCCCACCAACTCAGTCAACCCTGCATCTCCCCCCACCCAGCATCGACACCCGTGCCTCTTCTTCCCCTTTGGAAAGCGGTTAAATAACACCCCCTCCCCCACCCCTAACCCCACCCTCACCCCCACCCACGAAAGCGTTGACTTGCTGGTCTCGTAGAAACTGAATTTCCTGTGTATTGTAGCAGGCGTCGCTCCGTCCGTCCCGTGTTATTATGGGCGCGTGGGCTGCATACATTTCTTCTGTGTCTTTTTTGCTCTCTCTCTTTCTCTTGCTCGTTCTCTTTCTCGCTCTCTGTCTCTGCCTGGCTTTCTCTTTCTCGCTCTCTGTCTCTGTCTCTGTCCCCTCTCTCTCTCTCTCTCTCTCTCTCTCTCTCTCTCTCTCTCTCTCTCTCTCTCTCTCTCTCTCTCTCTCTCTCTCTCTCTCTCTATCTCTATCTATCTATCTATCTCTCTCTCTCTCTCTCTCTCTCTCTCTCTCTCTCTGTTTCTCTTTCTCTTTCTCTTTCACTTTCTCTTTACTCTTTCTCAGACAGGCAGGCAGACAGACAGACAGAAACAGAAAAATTGAGAGAGAATGAGAAAGAGAAAGGGAGAGAGAGAGAGTATAAGAGTATATGAAAGAGAGAGAGAGAGAGAGAGAGAGAGAGAGAGAGAGAGAGAGAGAGAGAGAGAGAGAGAGAGAGAGAGAGAGAGAGAGAGGATAAATGCAACATTGACAACGCAAAGTGGCGAATTCTTCAACTCTCCTCCTTTCCCATAATTCAGCGTTCGACAACATCTTAGTTTCGCCGCTGATTGACGCTGAGTTATGAGACTAATTTGAAAATCACAGGGAAAAAAAAAGAATATGTGATGACACGGCAATCTTGACCGCACATTCACATTGGGGAGAAAATCTTATTGGAGGAAGAGGCATTTTTCAATTTTTGCTTTCTTATTATCATTATCTCTCTTTGTCTTTTTTTTCTCTCTTCTTTTCTGTGTGTATTATTTCCCCCTCTTGTGTAGATTTTTTTTTTCTTATTTTCATATATTTTCCCTTTCAAAGCATTTAGTTTGCTTTGTGATCATTTCCGGTGATAAAGAATTCAAGCACTGTATTAAAAGGACATAAAAGTCCCTTTCTGTTAACACTCTGTCCTCTCGACGCCGCCTCCCAAAATACACCCATTTCAGACTCAAATAAGCCCTTAAATAGGAGAGAGAAAAGGTTACGTTATTTTCGTGGCCTTTCCCCTCGGCAAGTCACCCAGGACCCTGAGGGGAAAATTGTTTTGGATGAGAAAATTGTGCCGAGAAACTGGGGGGGAAAAGTGAAAGAACTTACGCCCAGATCTAGCTCAATTGAGACCAAATAGTAGGGCTGGCCAGACCAAACTGGCGACCGAGTGTTCGCCCTTGTTAGCGAGGTCTTTATGACCAATTGAGTGTGTATGGGCCCCCACTGCGACGGGCGGCGCTGAAGGAGGTTATCTCAAGGCGGGCGGGGACCTGACCCACATCCCGACGCGGCGGCAGATTCAGGCGGGAGATAGCTGCAGGGGCCTCGTCACGCCACAAAGAAACGTTCTTATTAAGAGGCGAGAGAGAGAGAGAGGGGGGGGGGGGGGACGACACGACCGAAATGTGTATATATATAACTGAGGGACGGGAGGAGGGGGTTGGGATGAGGAGGGGAGGTAACAACACACACACACACGCGGACACAGGCACTGGTCAAAGCGGGCGCTCTCGGATACTCGCCGTCAGATCTGAAGGGGCGTGATAATAGCATTCGTAGGGCGAGTCCGTTGGCGCTTTGATGTTTGTTATCTGGGAAGAAGACGAGATTACGACGTCTGACGGAGTGGACTAATGACAGGCCTTGGAGGAGAAGAGCTGCAGTGCGCGCACACTTTAGAAATCGCCGACGTAACTTCATCATGAAAGACGGTCCTCGGCGCTCCCTCTCAAGACACAGGGTTTTCTTTATGACATACACTCTCCAAGACACAGGGTTTTCTTCATGTCGGGCTACACGTCTCCAAGACACAGAATTTTCTTTACGACATTCGCGTTCTCCAAGACACAGGGTTGTCTTTATGACTCATGCTCTTCAAGACACAGGCTTCTCTTAATGCCTGGCTACGTCTCAAAGACACGTGATTTTCTTAAAGCCAAACAGGGTTTTCTTATGACATATACGCTTTCCAAGACACAAGGTTTTCTTAATACCAAAATACGAACGTTCCCAAGACAAAGTTTTCGTAAAACCGCTACACACTACTTTGTTGAATACCAGATTACACGGTTTTCAAAACACAGACTTTTATTGATAAATTCTTTATATACTACATATACAAGATTTTCAAATAGCAAACCCAGAGAGAGAGAGAGAGAGAGAGAGAGAGAGAGAGAGAGAGAGAGAGAGAGAGAGAGAGAGAGAGAGAGAGAGAGAGAGAGAGAGAGAGAAACAACAAAGAGAGAAACCACCTACACAAATAGCCCTCAACCGGACCCGAGGAGCGCGCGAGGGAGGTCGTCCACAGGTAGCCCCTACGTAGCCCTCAGGTAGCCACGCCCTCTCATTGTCTTGCTTCACACTTCTCATCGCGAGGAACCAAGAGCGAGACTATGAACTATCGACCTGGCTCACTACCTATTCTTCCGGATGACTCTCGCCTCATTCTGGACGGGATGGGATTTCACACTCAGGGACGGCTCCCCGCGGCCCTGGCTGGCTGCTCCCTCTTCTTCTTCGTCTTCTTCTTCTTCGTCTATTCCTTCTTCTTTATCTTCTTCTACTTCTTCTTCGTCTTCTTCGTCTTCTTCTTCTTCGTCTTCTTCGTCTTCTTCTTCTTCGTCTATTCCCTCTTCTTCATCTTATTCTACTACTTCTTCGTCTTCTTCGTCTTCTTCTTCATCTTCTTCTTCGTCTTCTTCTTCTTCGTCTTCTTCTTCTTTTTCTTCACATTATTGTTATTATTAGTATAAGTATTAGCATTATTAGTATTATTATCATTGTTGTTGTTTTGGTATTAACGCATTCTCTTATCTCCTTCCAGACCATCCTGAACTCCATGCACAAATACCAGCCGAGATTTCACTTGGTCCGAGCCAACGACATCTTAAAACTCCCGTACTCCACGTTCAGGACCTACGTCTTCAAGGAGACAGAGTTCATCGCCGTCACAGCCTATCAGAACGAGAAGGTAAATGGTCTTTTAGAAAGGGTTTTTTCTTTTTTTTTGGGGGGTGGGGGTTGGGATGGGGTAGGGGTGGGGGTGGGGGGTTAGAAGGTAAGGTAGGTCGTGGTGGGGTTTTGCTTGTTTTATGTGTGTAGTTTTTGTTTTGTGTGTGTGTGTGTTTGGTGTGAGGGGGGGGGGGATTGTTTGTTGGTGTTATGACGTTAATATTGTTGTTGTTGATGATTTTTTTATGTATTTGTTGTTGTTAATGTAATTGTATATGTTATTATTGTTGTCAGTAGTAGTAGTTGTAGCAGTAGTAGTAATAGTAGTAGTTGTAGTAATTATTTTTTTTAGATTAAATAGGGTTACTAGGATAAGGATGCAGATTTGTTATTTTGTCATTTAAAAAATATATATTACAGTTAAATGCGACTTCGTGAAAACATTCGCGTTTCTTATTGAATATATCCAACGGAGAAAAAGTCCTTTAAACATTCATATTGCACTGGCAAATTTGCAAAGAATTTATGCCATAATATAAATGGTATATAAATAGCGGGATAAAATGTCTGACAGCGCACCCATGTGTTCCCGAGCAATAAAAAGCCAATAAAATATCCGTAATGGCAAGGGTGTCAATCACTGAGTTCCCCGTCGTCACCGCCTCGGCTTCGTCCGATTGACTCCCTTCGGGGCTCGGCATTGAGACTGACCAACCCTTGGTCATTCTGCTTATAGCTTTTGAATGGACAGATCGTGTCTCTCCTTGACGATATCATTGAGTGTACCCATGTTCGAGATAAATCCACCGGCTGCTACTGGTATCGTATTACCCCCCCCACACCCCCCTCGTGGCTATTAAGCGAGGTGCTAGCCGGAGCCGAGGGCAAGGTTTGAGAAGCGCGGGGCAGTGTTGACACATGCCAGCTACGAGACGAAGGCGGTCGCTCCTCTCATGTTTTGATACAATTACAGGAACCGCGAGGCCAGACATTTTTATCATCATTTCATCATCTTTATTCTCACTGAATTTTAAGTTTGAGGGTTGTGACATGGGAGGGAGGGGGAGATGGAGGGCGGGAAGGGGGAGGGAGGGAAGGAGGGGGAAGAGGGAGGGAAGGATGAAAGGGAAGAGAGGGAAGGATGAAAGGGAAGAGAGGGTGGGAGGAAGGGAGGGAGGGAGAGATGGAAGGGGAGGATAGGAGCGGAAAGGGAGAAGGGAAGAGAGAGAGGAGAGAAGAAGGAAGAAGGGAAGAGAAGGATATGAGGATCGGAAGAGGGGGGGAAGGAAGGGAAGGGAAAGAGGGAGAGAAAGGGAGGGAACACTACCCTTAACCTCCATTCTCCGAGTTTGTAGAATGAGACAATCGTTTTATTATTCTAGACTTAATTTTAATCGAGTTTTCAGAAGGGAGGATCGCCCGTATATATATTTTTTTTTCTTTCACTCATTTTTTTTTCTTTCTTTCTGCCATTCTCTCTCTCCCTCTCTCCCTCTTCCTTCCTCTCCTTTCGGTCATGTTATTCCAAAATCTGAACAAGTTGAGGCGGTATTTTGAGCGGGAACTTTGAATAGATTGATGTTTTCTCAGCATCGCATACAATTAGATACGAACAAAAAGATTTTTTTTTTTTTTCTAGGGGGGTTAGTTCGATAGAGGGGAAAAGAAGGGGAGATTAGGGAGGGGAGAAGAGGGGGAAGGATGGGTGGATTTGATTTGTCGTGAGAATTTTCGATTTTTTTTTTTTTTTAATGGATCAAAGTTGAAATGTCATGATGACAGATTTTTTTATTAATGATTTTTTATGGGTATGTATTGAATTCGTGTATACATCAATTTAGAAACACACGCTCACGCGTCCACACGCTCACACACACACACACACACACACACACACACACACACACACACACACACACACACACACACACGCACACACACGCACACACACACACACACACACACACACGCATAAATACTCGTTCACCCCCCTTACATACACACAGACATACGCCCACATATCAAACTTAACCCCGCCTTTATTCCACGAAGCCTAGACATACAGCTAGACTCCTCCCTCCTTTCTTCCCCAACTCCCTTCCCCCTAACCATCATCTCCCCCCTTTCCCCTCCCCATCATCTCTCCCCCTTACTCTCCCCAACATCCTTCCCTTATTTTACCCCTTACATCTTCCCCAACCCCCTCCCCCCACATCTTCCCCCCTTACCTCCCCCCCTCATTTCCTTCACCGTCTAAATCTCCCCCCCCCCCACCCCTTACCTCACCCCCCCCCCTTCTCAAAAACAAAAACAGAACCGCATCGTCTTCTGCTGTTTTTGTCCGAGTCTCTCCGCCCAAAGCATTTGCATGTTATCGCGTCCAGTTTGACAGTGGA
>NC_061853.1:3825843-3833343 GCF_019202785.1 Penaeus chinensis | reverse complement strand
TTCAAGAGACTGATTTAAATTGTTATCATTACCGCCATTACTGAGCGATTACCTTTGCGAGGACGGGCTGGCTGGCGACCGCTTTTTGGCGCGAAAAATCGTCCGCCTCCGTTTGTCATCTTTTTGTTATTATTTTTTGTGTTTTTTGTTGTTGTGGTTGGTGATGTTGATTTTGTTGTTCATCTTCTTTGTTTTCTTCTTCTGTGTCTTATTCTTTTTAATCTTCTTCTTCTTCTTCTTCTTCTTCGTCTTCTCCCCTCCCCTTCTTTTCTGATTTTTCTTCTTCGCCTTCTTGTTCTTATTCTTTATCTTGCTATTCTTCTTCTCCGCCTCCACCTCCTCCTATTATTCCTCTTCCTCTTCCTATCCTTCCTCCCTTCCCCCCCCCCCCCCCGCCCTCCTCCGCCCACCGCCCATCATATCATGGGCGGGGAGAGTGAAGGGGGGGAGGAGAGGAGGAGGAGGGGAAGGGGGAAAGGGGGGAAGGGGGTTATATGTACCTTGTCTCCCCCCCCCCCCCCCCCGCCAATACATCACTCTTCGCTTCCGTCGCCTTGGGAACACAACCCGAAAATTATACACTACTTGAGCTGGAAGTAGCGAGTGTGTGTGTTTTTCCTGGCGGCATGGATCGTCTGTCTGTCTGTCTGTCTGTTTTACTTCTCGCTCTTTATCTCTCTCTCTCTTTCTCTCTTCCTCTCTTTATTTCTCTCTTTCCTCTCTTCTCTTCTCTTTCCTTCTCTTTCTCTACTCTTCTCTTCTTTTCTCTCTATCTCGCTTTCTCTGTCTATCTGGGGAGGAGGGAGGGGGTAGTGGGGAAAGGGAGGGGGGCTAGTTAGTAGTGGGTAGGGGTGGGTATAGGGTTGAGGGTGGGAGACAATAGCGAGGAGGGAGGAAGAGGGAGGGGGAGATTGAGGGAGAGATTGAAGAGGGTTGAGGAAGGGAGGGAGAGAGGGGGGAGGGGAGAATTTGTGGGCGAGGGCAGGGTAAGGAGGGAGGGAGGGAGGGAAGAGGAGGATGGGGGCGTGGGGATAGGAAGGGATGGGGTGGGGGGGGAGAAGTTGGAAGCAATGGCTGTTATTTAACCACGATTGTGTGTTCAGTTTCCGGGATGGTCGTGTCAATGTGGCGCTTGCAGTGGGAGATCCATCACCTTTTAGCCAGGGCGGGTATGCAATTTATCTCTCTCTCGCTCTCTCTCTCGCTCTCGCTCTCTCTCTCTCTCTCTCTCTCTCTCTCTCTCTCTCTCTCTCTCTCTCTCTCTCTCTCTCTCTCTCTCTCTCTCTCTCTCTCTCCTCCTATACACACACACACACACACACACACACACACACACACACACACACACACACACACATATATATATATATATATATATATATATATATATATATATATATTTACTTATATATTTATATACGGTGTAGCGGTACCGACAGACCCGCTTAATTAGGGCTTTTTCATGATCGTCGACCAATAACAGGGTTCGGTTTTCCATAGTGATTTGGGTGAAACCGCCTTGGTCTGTCACTGCCCCCCCCCTCTCCCTCCCTCCCCCTCCTTCCCCCTCCCTCCCCCTCCTCCCCCCTCCTCTTCCAACTGTTGCGTGGGTTCACTGTTGAAGGAGGAAGGCTTATGAATTTTTGTTTTTGTATTTTTATGTTTTTGTGAAGTAATAGAGAGGATGTGTGGACGTTAACAAGTACTTTTGTATGGTGTATTTATATAGATAGATAGATAGATAGATAGATAGATAGATAGATAGATAGATAGATATAGATATATATGTAGATATACATATATGTATGTATGTGTGTGTGTGTGTGTGTGTGCATAAGTAAATAGACAGGGAAATAGATAGATATAAGATGTATATGCATGTATTTTCTCTCTAATTGACAAGCATTTCCGTCAAGATTCATTCGTCCGTGATGAAAGCTGTCCTCGGGAAAGGGTGCAAAGCGAGCGAAATCTATTGAGAATATTTGATTAGGCTGAACGAGATATCTGTAACAGGTTGGGGAAGAAAGCTGTTTATTGGTGTCGATGGTTGAGATATCTTTTTGATCTGTTGTTTTCTTTTTTCTTTTTTCGTTCTTTCATGTGTGTGTGTGTGTTTGTGTGTTTTTATGTGTGTTTTGATTTCTTGTTTTTTTTTTTTTTTTTTAATGTGGTTTCCTTTTTTTCTCTCCACACTTCTGTATCTTTTACTCTTTCGTTCTTTCTCTCACTACCTTTCTCTCTCTCTCTCTCTCTCTCTCTCTCTCTCTCTCTCTCTCTCTCTCTCTCTCTCTCTCTCTCTCTCTCTCTCTCTCTCTCTCTCTCTCTCTCTCTCTCTCTCTCTCTCTCTATCCCCTCCTCTCCTCCTCCTCCTCCCCCTCCTCCCCCCCTCCTCCTCCTCCTCCCCTCCTCCTTGCCCCCATCCCCTCCTCCCCCTCCCCCTCCTCCTCCTCCTCCCCGCCCCCTCCCCCCTCCTCCTCCGGGCAGGAAGTGCGGCCACTGGCACAGAACAAGGCGGTCTGTGTACCTCCACTGGACCTCCTTGTCGGTGCCGCCTCCGAATTAGATTTAATGATCTCCTTTGATTAGTCTCCTGGCGGCTGTGGCACGATGTTCCGCTGGGCCTCTGGTGTTGCGTGAGGTGTGTGCGTGTGTGTGCGTGCCTGTGTGTGTGTGTGATGTAAGTAAATATATATATATATGTATTTATATGTATAAACATACACATACATTTACATGCCCATTCGTAGACCTTTATAGCACACACATATGGCATCAGACACGCACACAACCGCACAAGACACACACACATACACACACACATATCATACACGTACACACATCCGCACACACACGCACACGGGCAGGTCATCAGAGGAACCGCCCACTGAGACCACTCGAACGATTCCATTCCAACTCAAAAGGTTTTTAACTCAGCAACTCCTGTGCGAGTGACCTTTTTCTCTCTCTGTCGCCCTCTTCTCGTACCTGGGGATCAGAGGCGGCGGATCTCACACCTGGAGAGCGATAATAGGAAGATCAAGGGAGAGGAAAAGCCGGAAATGGTGATGAACAGAGTGAGAAAGGGAGAGAGGGAGGGTGGGAAGGTAGGAGGGAGAGGGAGGGAGAGATATAGAGAGAGAGAGCTCTTGACAAATCTGTTATATAGGAGGGAGAGAAGGGTGGGTGGGGGGGGGAGGCGTTGAGGGAGGGGAGGGAGGGGCGGAGGAAGTGTTAATCTCGTTCTTAGTGGCGAGATTGTGTGACGTTTGGCTAATAAGAGGTGGAGCTTAACAGGGTATTTAGTGGGTATCTTTCTCTAGTATTATTGTTGTCGTTTTCTAAATATCTTGTCTTATTTTAAGCTCACTACCAGTCTCACTCATGTCTCTTGATGTGTCTATTTATATTTATGCCTTATCTGTCATAAAAAAAAAGGAACGTGATTCCGTTCGATTCAATCTGAACCGATGCAGATATTTCACTAAATTTTGCAGTTCTTCCTTTTGCAGAAACGTGATCATGACGCGGGCCAACGAAGAGCAGAAGGCGGACCACCAGATCGCGCTGCCCAACATCCGCAGCTACCCCGAGAACGCCGCCATGGACTCCGAGAACCACAAGGACAACGACGACGACGACGACGACGAGCGGCTGGACGTGGTCGGCACGACGGACTCCCACGGCGACCCCGCTCACGGTAAGGACGAGACGCCGCCGCCGCTGATGAGTTGCGACGTCGCCGCCGCCGCCTTTGTCTCCCTTTCCTGTCCCGACTCTTAAGCCCCTGGCCGCGTCCTTTGTGTGGCGCGTGTTTCTGTCTCGGGAACCTTCCTCCTCCTCCTCCTCCTCTCTTTCCTTTCTCCCTTTCCTTGGTGGCGCGTCTCGCTGTTTCGCGCGAGGCATGGCTATACTGACTGATAAAACCCGATTGTGTCTTGCGAGTGCGTCACACGTGTTTTTCGATTGTTGCAGGCGAACTGATGGACTCGGACGTGTCGGGCGAGGAGACCAACAACAACGCCGCCGACGACTCGGGCCGCGACTCCGTCAAGCGGAAGAGCGACCTGGACTCCGACATGGACGACGCCGGTATGCTGGCGGCCCTGAAGAAGGCGGCGCCGGAGAAGGACGAGCCCTCGGGCTCGGGGGGCGCGGACCCCACGCCCAACATCAGCGTGGGTCCGCCCTTCCAGCCGCCGCACCTCCTGCCGTACCTGTACCCCCACGGGCTGTACCCCGGCGCAGCGCAGAGCCTGGCGGGCCTCCACGGCCTCATGCTGCCCGGGGCCTCCAACTCCCTCAACCACCACGGCTTACAGCTACCTCTGTTAGGCGCGGGCGCAGGGGCGCCGCCCCACGGCTCCTCACCTCTCACTCCGCCGACCTCCCTCCCCGTGGCCCACAACCTCCTGCTGGCGCACAACTTGCTGGCGGGCGCCGGCCACCACCTCCTGGGCTCCCACAACTACCAAGGGCTGGCCGGCCTCGCGGTCTCGTCCGGCGGCGGCAGCGGCAGCGCAAGCGGCTCCCTCAGCGCCGCGCCACCCACGTCGTCCTCGCCGGCCGCGCCCTCGCCGCTGCTGCCCGACCGCCTCAAGCCGCCTCGCTTCACGCCCTACCTGCCCTCGTCCACGGCCGCCTCCCTCTCGTCCATGCTGTCCTCCTCGCTCTCCTCGTCGTTGTCGTCGTCGTGCATCACGCCCACGCTCTCGTCCTCGCTGATCGGAGAGGCGCCCCTCGGCGGCTCCTCGGCTTTCCAGGCCGTGAGCCCCAAGGCGGGCTCCCGCCTGGAGGAGGGCGTCCGCCGCTCCGCCGCCCACGCAGCGAACGTCGCGTCGGAACTCAAATCGATCGAAAAGATGGTGAACGGCTTAGACCGGCGTCCGGACTTACCGGATCCTCTGAAACTCTCTGACAAGTGAGGGCGGGCCCCCAGGGCCGCCTCCGCTCACCTGCACACCCACCTCGTGGCCGTCAACGCCCTGAGCGGTGGATCCGTCTGCTCCTCCAGCCCCCTCTAGCCCTCTCCCTCCCGCCGCTGCTCCTTCGCGATGGGCCGGCGGCCGTGACCCGGGCCGCGGGGCAGACGGGAGGCCAGGTCAGCCGGAGGGCGGGCCACGGAAGGCCAGGAGAGCCCGGGCGGGTCACCGGGCCTCTCTCGCCAATCAAAATGCTACCAGTGCAAATAAATATTCGTGGGCGACCCCAAGACGTGCACAAAGCTCCGGAAGCACGGTGTGTCATGGTCGACACTGTGTTGTATATTGCACGTGTAAATAGTCCGTAAACTACTTGTTAGTAGAGCGTATACCAAAGAGCGGACCGACAGCAGCTGTTTGCGGGTGTATGTCTGTGCGTGTACATGTGTGCGTGTGCACCATGATCGCGTTGTGCGTGTATAATGTCAAGTATACAGACTAAGTTTAGCAACGTGAAGTCATGGCAGCGCCCACGATATATAAAGTATAGACAAATGTAAAGTTTGTGTTGGACCTCCCAGTGCTGGCGCGCCGGTCTTCCTGGACAAAATGTATCTGGAAAAAAATACGAAAAAATTAATAATCACAAAACCGAACCCTCGAGAGGTTTCCGCGGAAGCCACCAGTGATAGTCGTGCTGACCCGTGTGTTGAGGAACCTGACTGACTGTGAACTCGAAAAGTGTCTTTGTGTGAGGCAAGGAAAAGCTTTTGACTGGTGTGCGCGTAACCTAAACCTGTCTTACCTCATAACCGCCACCCCAGGCCGGTGTAGCTGACGGGGGCCCGGACTTAGGCCTCTGGAGGATGTCATAAACTAACCATTAAAGATTCTTAAAAAATAATAAAAATACATAAATAATAATAATAATAAAAAATCCAGTGAACTCTACGTAAGGTAGTTTTCTCAGCGCGCCGCTAGAGGGCCGCTGTAATGGAAATACTATGGTGCTTTGTTTTCTCTGGGTGTTTTCTTATTTTCATTCTAATAGACTGCCTACAATAAAAAAGAACTTTGAAGAGAGGAGCATCGTGAATATATTTAACATTCGTGTACAGGAGAAAGAGCTTATGAAATGGAAATAATGACTTGTCTCAGAATAGATGGTATGGAAAAACAAAATGTCGGTTATGACTTGAGTGTATGTGGGGTTAAAACAAAATGAACCTAGTTCTTAGATACCATTAAAAGAATGATGCTAATAATCATGTTTTTCATTTTTTTTATTCAAGTTTTAAAAAAAATCATCATTACGTTGTTTTTTTCGAGCGTGGGTCAAAATCCCTGACTAAACCATCCAGCATTTTTTAAACCTCCTGCATCAGCCTCCATGGACCAAGATTACCTGCTGTAACAATAGGATCACCGCCCTTATCGACATCAAGCGCCATGACGGAGGATATTTGGTATTCAACTCTCATGGTAAATTTTTTTTTATATATCAAGTAGCATAAGAATAATAAAAAAAAGATAATTATAGGCCTACTTAAAGAGACCCACGATTTAAGATTTTTTTCTGATTAAAAAAAAAATTATTATGAATTAGCTAGAGTTAAAAACAGAGATTTAAATATCAAAGGGCGGCTGATCCAGAGGTAAAGACATTTATTTATACATTTAAAAACCACATCGCCAACCAGCCTAAAATGAACTCTAGGCCGACCATCTAATTCAAGAAGTGATTAATTCATTACAGGATTTGGAAAAGAAATAAGAAAATAATTCTCTGGAAAGAATTTTTTTTTTAAATCATTTTTTTTTATCACATACTAAAATAATAATGATATATACAAAAAAACAAACAGTTTTAAAACAATAAAAACTGCAGCATTGTTTATAGAACCGCAGCCCGATGATATCAACATTTATGAAAAAAAAAAAACAAGGAAAATAAGAAAAGAAAAGAAAAAAAACACGAAGATTTCAAAACCAAACAGGAAAAATAAAAACAAATACTAAAAAACAAACACATTATTTTCACAAAGCAAAGATTCTTATTAAGGATATTTTGCACAATTATTTTGATACGTTGGCGCTGGCGGTACTGTGACCCTCGCAATATGATAATTCCTTTATTTTTTTGTTTTCCCCCTCTGTGTAACTTTCTCGGCTTGGTCAGGAGGGCAGCGCGAGCGACCTTGGGGCAGCGTTGGTATAAGAAAAAAATAAAAAAAGAAAAAAAGCCTCGGGTGAAATTGTTCAGTTTTTTTTGTTTTTTGTTTGTGGGATATTGTTAGTTGTGATCGTAATGGATATTATTGGTATTATGATTATCATTGTTATTATCATTATTCGTAGTGCGATTATTATTATCATTGGTTATCGTTATGTATTATCATTATCATTATTATTATTATTATTATTATTATTCATTTATTACAAGTCTTATTCATATTTTTTTCCTCCAGATGTCTCACTTTCTTTCTTAAACTTTCCTCAAGAAATTTTCTTCTCATTAAAAAAAAAATCGCGAATATATTTTTCAGTCTACAAAGAAATGCAAAATTACCTTTCCTGT
>NC_061853.1:3808343-3810843 GCF_019202785.1 Penaeus chinensis | reverse complement strand
AAAATAAAAAATATAATAAAAGAAAAATGATAGTCTTTCAAAAAATAAAATAAAAAAATAAATAAATAAATAAAATATATAATAAAAGAAAAAATAATCTTTCAAAATATAACAAAAACAAAAAGAAATGAAAAAATAAAAAAATATAATAAACAAAATAGTCTTTCAAAAAACAACACAAACAAAAACAAATCAAAAATAAAAATATAATAAAAGAAGAAAAAAGTCTTTCAAAAAATAACAAAAACAAAAACAAATTAATATTATTATTATTATTAGTAGTAGTAGTAGTAGTAGTAGTAAAAAGGAGAAAAAAGGAGTCGAAAATAAGGAACTGAAACATTATCTTCAAACAGAAAGGTAAATTAATTACAATTAGAAATAAGTAAATAAATAAATAAATATTTTAATCAATCAATCAATAAACTAAAAAAACACAAAAACAAAAAACTAAACAAAAACAAAAACAAAAAAACATACAAAAAAGACAAAACAAAAAACACAAAAAAAAATCTTAAAAAAAGTCGAAAAAAAGTGAGGAAAAAAAGGACCTGAAACCTGATCCTCGAACAGAAGGACCCGATCATTAACGACTTCGACAGTTATGATCACGTGACGCAGACAAACGACTAATTGCACCGCGCCTTCGTCTGCGGGCAAGATAACTAGACACTTGCCCGTCGACTCTTCTTGACAAGACGCAGTAAAACTCAGTCAATATTGACACATGTTTTAAGGAGGGGGGGGGGGGGGGGAAGAAACATGTGAGGGGAAGGAGAAAATTTATAGGAATCCGTAGATAAGGTTGTACATTCACCGGAAATGCCCTTCTATACGCACTAATAGCTGTGAGACGGAGCTTGGGCGAGCCGGATGGGAGAGAGGGGGGGAGGGGGAGGGGGAGGAGGAGGAAGGGGAGGGGGAAAAGGAAAAAATATGTGAGGATAGATAAGGAACACAGTTTTTCAATATATGTGTGTGTGTGTGTGTGTGTGTGTGTGTGTGTGTGTGTGTGTGTGTGTGTGTGTGTGTGTGTGTGTGTGTGTGTTGTGTGAGTCTACATATATGGATATGTTATATTATTATGTATATTATATATACATATATATACACACACATGTATATATGTGTGTATCTATCTATCTATCTATATCTCTCTCTCTATATATATATATACACACACACACACACACACGTGTGTGTGTATGTGTGTGTGTGTGAATGTATGTGTGCGTGATTCCAGTTTGACTTTTATGTGTAAGGTCATGTAACCATAATTATAACGATGATAATTCATCATATTTAAAAGAAGGATAATACTCATATTATCTCTCTCTTTTTCTCCATCTCTCTCTCTCTTTGATGATAATGATAATAATTATCATCATAACAACAATAATGATAATGATCATGATGGTAGTGATGATACTACTAATAATAGCAAAAATGAGGATAATCATAATGATCATGATAATGATAATAATGAAAGTAGTAATAATGATAATAATGACAATAATATTGTTAATAATGATAATAATCATAATAATAATAATGGTAATGATAATGATAATAATGATGATGATAATAACAACAATAACAATAATGATAATGATAATAATAATAATAATGATAATATAACTAACAATGATAAGGGTAATAATTGTAGTATCAATTACAATAATAATCATAGCAATAATAACACTGATGATAATAATGATTGTAATAATTGTATTAATGATGATAATAATAATGATAGTAATAATATTTATAATGATAATAATGATAACAATAATAATGATAATAATAATGATAATGATAGTAATAATAATGATAATAATAATAATGATAATGATGATAATGATGATAGCAATAATGATAATGGTAACAATAAGAACAACAACAATGATAATGATAATAACGATATTGAGAATGAGAATAATATTATAATGCTAATAATAATGATAACGGCAAAAGTAACAATAATGGCGATAATAATAATAATAATAATAATAATAATAATAATAATAATAATAATAATAATAATAATAATAATAATGATAATAATAATAATAATAAAAATAATAATAATAATGATTATAATAATAATAATAACAGTGATAATAATAATGATAATAATAATCATAATATAATTATTATTATCATTAAATATATAATGATAACAGAAATGATGATCTCAACATTGATGATAATGATAAGACTAATGACACTGATAATGATAATAATGAAGATAATGATAGCAAATATGATAAAGACGATAACAACAATGATAATGATGATGATGATAATAATGACAATAATATTAAAATTTGTAGTAATACTCGTAATACCAATAACAATATCTATAATGATGATATGAAAGATGATCATGATTATCTTAAAGTGGTGACAATAAAAACGATGAAGATAATAATTATTTCAATAACAAAAAAGAGAAAAAAAATCTTATATAGATAAATGAAGAAAAAAAAAAAAAAAAAGT
>NC_061853.1:3798343-3803343 GCF_019202785.1 Penaeus chinensis | reverse complement strand
GGAGAGGAGAGGATAGAACAGAGGGAAAGGAGAGGAGAGAAGAGGAGAGGGAGGAGAGAGAAGAGAAGAGTGAGAAGGGAGAGGAGAGAAGAGAAGAGAAGAAAGGTAGGGAAAGGGAGAGAAGAGAAGAGAGGGAAGGGAAAGAAGAAGATAGAGGAGGAGGGAAGAGGAGAGAAGAGAAGAGAAGAGAGGGAGACGAAAGGGAGGGGAAACGAAACAAGAGAAGGAATGAAAAGAGAGAGAAAGGAGAAATTTGAAGGTCACGCGGACATAGAAGAAAGACAAAGTATGAAGGAGAGAGAAGAGAAACGATTCTTTTTTTTCTTCCTCTTCTTCTCCTTCTCCTTCTTCTTCTTCTTCTTCTACTTCCTTGTTCTTTTGCCTGGAGAGCTAATCGCAGAGTGACGAAGACTTGAGCGTAATCTTCCAATTCCGATCGTCATTTGTCACGACGTAATTTCCCTCCATCTCATTAATGTTTTTTTCGCTCATAGTGTGCAAACGAGCATGGTTTTTTTTTTTGCAATGTCTCGAGCACTAGTATAATGTTGCAAAGTTACGAGGCTAATATCAGTGCCAGCAACAGGAAGCGAGGGGGCATATTGCAGACCCAAGCAAAGAGTTTTGCCCAAATTGCAGTGATATATTTGTTAATTCAATTTTTCCTGGGAATAGTCTTGATGGTTTTCATAATTAGATGATAAATTTGATGTGTGATGTTTATTCTTTGAATTTCGGTGCGTGTGTGTGTGTGTAGGGGGGGGGGGGTGAATGTATGCGGGAGGGGGTGGGTGGTGCGGGATGTATGTGTGTGTATGTGTTTATATGTGCGTAGGTGGCTGGACATATACACATAAGTACACACATGCAGATATATACACACATTCATCCCCACATATATCCAAGCACACACACACACACACACACACACACACACACACACACACACACACAAAATCACACCCCACCCACCCCCACCCCCACAAACTAACCCACCTACCTGTTTCTATTTACCTGTCCTTCTGTAAGCCCACCTATGCACCTACCCGCCCATGCACCTCGCCCTTCCACACCTGCAGCCCGAAGAGACAATTCAGCCTCGGCTTCGAACCCAAACGTCGAGGCAAGTGAGAGATAACAAACCTATTAGCGCACGTCACTAAATGAGTGAATTATGGCGGACCTTTTCGCTCTCTCGCTCGCTCTTCACTTCTGTGGGATTGCTTATATTTCTCTCCTCCTCCTCCCCCCCTCCTCTCCCTCCTCCCCCTCTAGGCCCATATATATGTGTGTGTGTGTTTAAATGTATATGCAAGGATATACCTGTTTGTGCACACACACACACACACACACACACACACACACACACACACACACACACATACATACATATTATACATATATATATATATATATATATATATATATATATATTTGTACATATATGAGCGTGTGTGTGTGCATGGAATAAGAGGCAGGCTAAGTGTGTGGTTACATTTAATTAGGAGTTTATTCATGTATGTGCGTGTAAGTTCATTCGCATGAGTGAATCCACGTTTGTCTACGAAAGAGGAAGAGAAGAATCCGCAAGACAGACCAAACTCCTCACACGAGAAAGGGGGAGGCAGAGACACCCAAAACGACCCCCTCTTCCTATCCCCATCTAGCACCCCCTCCCCACCTCTTCCCATCACCCCACCTCCTATGCCACTCCCCCTCATCCCCCTCTCCCTCTTTCCTCCCCCCTCGTCCCCTTCCCCCTCTTTCCTCCCCCCTCTTTCCTCCCCCCTCGTCCCCCTCCCCCTCTTTCCTCCCCCCTCGCCCCCCTCCCCTCCCCCTTCATCCCTCTCCCCTCATCCCCCTCCCCCCTCACCCCCCCTCCTTCCTCCCCCCTCGTCCCCCATCCCCCTCCCTATCTGCAACAACGCCCCCACGACACCCCGCGCCGCCGCCGCCTTCGAGCTCTTGCAACATCGCTTCCTGGAGCCAAAAAACAGTATTTGTCTCAGTAGTTAAAGTAATGGCAAGGCAGCTGTACATGAAGAAAAAACGCCACCTGAAGTTTGACAGACAATGAACATTAACAAAAGACGTTTTTGGAATAATCACCCACACAGAGACTAGCAATTATGTGCAATTAGCGAGACTAACTGTTGTAAATAGGCGCTAAACACACAACCACCGCGACCACACTAGGCTGAGCGACTGGGTTCAGAGGTCAGGTCACTTCGTCTGACCTCTTCACCTCCTTCAGACCGAGCTATCGAAGGGAGAGAAGTTTTCGAAATGCTGTAGAGGCTTAAAGGTAATCATTATAGGGTTGGGGGCGAACAGCCGAACAGCCAAACAGCTCGTTAGACAGTTCCGTAGTTGTTAGACGACGTAATTAGAGATTTGAACGTGATTTAAACATTTTTCAAAACATAGACGAGTCAGTTTATATTAACCGTTATTTTTATATGTCTTATTTTATCGGTTATTCTCTTGTGTGCTTTTTTTTAGATAAGATGTAATGTATATCTTAAAAGAAACTTAACAAGAGGAATTCTTAATCTGAATTTTGACCTTATAGTATTTATAGAAGCACTCCACTTCTAATGCTTCATGAAAAAAGTGAAGCACTTACGACTTTTATGATTTACGGAGGACAGTTGTGAAAACCTTGAACTCCACTCCACACTATCTCTCTTTTTTCTTTCTTAAATCTTCCTCGTTCTTTCTTTTTTTTCTCTCTCTCTCTCCTTGCGCCAAACCAAAGAATGTTTGAGGAGCATGTGATGGTTAAAACAGTTCCGTGGTAATTGTAAGCTTCATATTCACGATGAGTCAATTGAAGCTAATTTACATATCTCGCACCTGTCACGACACCCAAGTCTACCTGCTTTCTGGAGGCGACACGTACAATAACATTCCCTTTATGGCTTCCTTAACATATGCATAGCACCCTCGCCCGTCCTCCGTCCCTCCCTCCTGCCCTCCTTCCTCCCTTCTGCCCTCCTCTCCCTCCTTCTTGCCTTCCCTCCCTCCCTCTTGTCCTACCATTTTCTACCTCCCTCTATCCCTTCTGCCTTCCATTCTTTTTTTCTTTCTCTCGCTCCCTCCTTCCTCCTTCTACCCTCCCTCCCTCTCTCTACCTCCTTCCCTCCCTTCTCTTCCCCTTGCTCCCTCCATTTCTCCCTCCCTACCTCCTCCTTCCTACCTTCCTCCTCTTCCTCATCCTCCCTCCCTCCCTCCCTCCTCTTTCCCTCACTTCCTCCATCTCTCCCTCCCTACCTCCTCCTCCCTACCCTCCTCCTCCTCCTCCTCCTTCCTTCCCTCATTCATACCCTCCTCTGCCTCCCTCTTGCCCTCCCCTCCTTCCTCCCCCCCCCCTCTCTTCCTGCCACCTTCCCCCACGAGCCATCGCCCTCGTGGTCATCCCTACTACAGGTGGTGGTCGACGCAACCAGCGGGTGGTCGTTGTGTGGTCGTCCCCGCCGCTTCAAAACGACCATAAACCGGGCACACTTTGGGGTAAGGTAAGGTCGTAGACAATGTACCCCTAAACAATGCCCAAGCTACCTATCAGTGTCGGAGCCTGCCTACTGTCCACCCCCGCGGGACAGTGGGCGTAACAACTATGATTTCCGCGGGTGATTCCGAAATCTGATACGAGCCTTGTCCTTGCGGCAGTTTATAGGGTAAATAAACGTCGGAGTGGCCTGGTGGGGGGTGGGGGTGGTGGTGGGGAGGAGGAGGAGGAGGAGGAGGAGGAGGAGGAGGAGGAGGAGGAGGAGGAGGAGAAGAAGAAGAAGAAGAAGAAGAAGAAGAAGAAGAAGAAGAAGAAGAAGAAGGAGAGGAAGAAGAAGAAGAAGAAGAAGGAGGAGGAGGAAGAGGAAGAGATGGTGAAGGAGGAGGAAGAGGAAGAGATAGTGAAGGAGGAGGAAGAGGAAGAGATGGTGGGGGTGTAGGTGTAGGTGTAGGAGGAAGAAGAAGAAGAAGAACAGGAAAAATAAAAGGAAGAAAAGATTAAGAACAAGAAAAAATGATAAGGAAGAAGCAGAAGAAAAGGGCGAATGGGAGAGATGGGATATGGGAAGGAGGCAAGGGAGAGTTTGGAAGGAAGGAAGGAGGGAAAGTGGAAAGGAGGGACGGAGAATATATGGCATATAAGGTGGAGGGACTAAGGGAGGGAAGGCAGGAGATTGAGGGAGGGAAATGTCTTACCAATAGGAGAATATTAATAAATAACTTCACAGGTCAAAACATATAGGCCTATGCCGGAATTATTTTCGAAGTAAAGATAAAAGATAATTAATATAGGTTTATTATTATTATTATTATTATTATTATTATTATTATTATTATTATTATTATTATTATTATTATTATTATTTTTTTTTTTTTTTTTTTTTTTTTTTTTTTTTTTTTTTTTTTTTTTTTTTTTTTTTTTTACACTATCACTATTTTTCACAGATCTTTCGAGACATAAATAGTAAAATCTGCAGCGTCTCGTAAGTATTTAAGGAAGTTCTAAGATGTTGAAAGTTGTTTCTAGTTCTTTGCAACATCGGTTCTTGACGGCCGACGGCAAGCTTGCAATAACCATCAACGGTTGTTCGCAGCTGGTTGCAATTTCTGAAAAAAGAGGAAGAGACATTGACACTTTACATATATCTATCAGTCTGTCTGTCTGTTTCTCTATCTATCTATCAGTCTGTCTGTCTGTTGCTCTATCTATCTATCAGGCTGTCTTTCTGTCTATCTGTCTATCAGCCTGTCTTTCTGTCTATCTATCTATCAGTCTGTCTCTCTGTTTCTCTATCTATCTATCCATCAGTCTGTCTTTCTGTCTATCTGTATATCAGCCTGTCTTTCTGTCTATCTATCTATCAGTCAGTCTGTCTGATTCTCTATCTATCTATCCATCAGTCTGTCTTTCTGTCTATCTGTCTATCAGTCTGTCTTTCTGTCTATCTATCTATCAGTCTGTCTGTCTGTTTCTCTATCTATCTATCCAT
>NC_061853.1:3773343-3778343 GCF_019202785.1 Penaeus chinensis | reverse complement strand
GAAGGGGCAGGGGGGATGGGGCGGAGGGGAGGAGGAAGGGGAAGAGGGGTGTGGGAAGAGGGAGGTTTAAGGATACACCATCTTATACAGAAAACCTCTCAAATACAATACCTATAAAAAAAATTAACTGAACACGCCTAACACAGCATACTTTTAATACAACATACACCCAAAAATACATCTGATACAACATACTTCCAAATACATCTAATGCAACATACATCACAAATATAACTTTAGAAAAATGTATTCAATACAACATACCTACAGTAGTCTTTCTCTTCCTCCTGTAGCTACAAAATACAGTAATATTTCTCTTCGTCCTTTAACTACAAAACATATTAACCTCTTACCTTACATAATACATAATACAGTATTTTTCTTTATCTCATACAATAATACAAAATAATGTATAACTCCACATTCCCCCTCCCCCCCACTGTTGAGTAAATGCAGTATACAGTAACTTCCCAGCTCATTTAGTAACTACAAAATACAAAATACATCTCACCTTCATACTTATTCTATATTTATCATCCATTTTCTTCTTTGTCTCTTTCTTCCTGTATCATCTACCTCTGCTTCATCTCCTTTTCATATATTTTCTCTTCCCTTTTTAATTGAATATTTTTTTCCCAATATGTGTAATTTTTATTCTCCTTTGCATCCTTTTATCTATCTATTTATCTATCTATCTATCTATCTATCTATCTATCTGTCTATCTATTGACTTGTTATCTTTCCTTGTTGCAGATAAGGTAACAATGTTGTCAGTTTTATGTTATATGTTTATTTTTAATGTTATATCATTATTGGATATCATATTATACCTTTCTATTATTAGTATATTGCTTATTCCTAGTTATATCATATCTTTGTACTTTTAGTAGAGACTTTATTCTTTATCATGTATCTTTACATCATCAGTATGTTCCTCATTCCTCAACACATAATCATATACTATTAGTATATTCATTTTCCTTATCGTATCATATTTTTTATGTCACTTGTATATCCCTCATTCTGAATTCTATCACAGCTTTGTTCTATTAAGTATATCAATCATTCTTTATAACATATATTGCTGTCACGGGTATATCCCTCATTCTGGATTATACCATAAATTGATATTATAAATGTATCAGTTATTCCTTATTGTATCATATTCTTGTCACCAGTATATCCCTCATTCTGAAGTATACCACAGTTTTATAGTATAAGCATATCAACTGTTCTATATCATATCAATAGCTTCATGTTACGTTTGTCATATCCTATTTTCATGTTACTTTTGTCATATCCTATCTTCATGTTACTTTTGTCATATCTTATCTTCATGTTAACCTTTGTACTATAAGTATATCCATTATTCCTAATCACACCATATCTTCATGTTATCAGGATATCAAAAGGCTTAGAGTAGAGTGGTTAGTCACAGGAATTAAACATCTCCGAAGGACTGGACACTTCTGTTTGACTTCTGCTTTCAGGAATAATCTCTATTGCTCTGGCCTGGCTACTCAATATGTCAAGACGGACACATCGATATCGAAGTGTCATGGTAAGAAACTCAAGTCACAAATCAAAACACTCGAACGGATTTCAGAATAGGACAATGAAAATATGAACTGCAGATTAGATTTTCTTTTTTTTTCTCAATGATTTTTTTTTAACATGCTAATATACACAAAAATATAAAAAAAATGGAAGCTTGCAACATGGAACTCAGTCTATCGAAGTGTCCCTTTGGCGATGAAACCCAGCAGATCATTCCCATTTGCAACGTTCACCTTGCAACGCGAAGCCCAGAACACCCAGCCTCCTCAGAATGCACGGGCGAGGTTATGCATCAACGTAAAGGAAACAGACAGACTTGTAATTCCGATGATAGATGTACTGATTATTATGCTGGGCTTCTCGCTGGCACTGGTGTTATGACTCTTGATGTCCGTCTGATTGGTTAAGCACGACTGAGACCGAGGAACTTGTCACATATCATGATATATAAAGAGAGTGTGCGAGATTATCCCCGTAGACTGGCTCTGACGCACGTTTATTGACTGAGTTTGGATTTTGTTTTGTTTTTTTTGAATTTCTGTTTTTGTTTCTGTTTCTGTTTGTCTTTGTCTCTGTTTTTAATTTTCTTTTATTCTCTATCCATCTATCTATCTATTTATTTATTCATCTCTCTCTCTCTCTCTCTCTCTCTCTCTCTCTCTCTGTCTCTCTCTGTCTCTCTCTCTCTCTCTCTTTCTCTTTCTTTCTCTCTCTCTCTCTCTCTCTCTCTCTCTCTCTCTCTCTCTCTCTCTCTCTCTCTCTTTCTCTCTCTCTCTCTCTCTCTCTCTCTCTCTCTCTCTCTCTCTCTCTATCTCTCTCTCTCTCTCTCTCTATCTTTCCCTCCCTTCTTTCTTCTGCTTGTTTTAGGTAATGTCATTGCTTCTGCTTTTTTTAGGAAATGTCATTGCTTCTAAGTTGCAGATGCAGCGATTTGGTTTTCATTTTCACTTACAAAAAAAAAAAAAAAAAAAAAAAAAAAAATCACGAAACTTTAAATAATGAAAAACAAGACGCAAGAAATCAGAATGGGACACAAGCAACGCAAGCAACATTCTCTTTTTAATTGCTTTTTAAACAGCCTCTTAAGGTAAGCCAGCCCCGGGAAATGAGCACTCAGGCTTATCCATTTACGTCTTGCAAAACTCTGTACGTCTGACTCTCTCTCTCTCTCTCTCTCTCTCTCTCTCTCTCTCTCTCTCTCTCTCTCTCTCTCTCTCTCTCTCTCTCTCTCTCTCTCTCAACACCTCATGCCAGGTGATGGAAATTTGACTCTATAGCCTCACAAATCATCAGCTTTTTTGATAAATTAAAAAAAAATAATAATAATAAATCGCTCTTGTTATCGACCAATATCATATCGACTCTCAAACAAGGGGGGAGAAAGGGAGAGATAAAGAGAAGGAGGAGGAGAGTGGTGGGGGAGGAGGGAGGGAGAGAGATCGCCACCCACACCGCCCACCAACACCCACAGCCGCGAGAACGAGGGCGGGCCACCCACACGCTCCCGCCGCGGCCCACACACAGAAGGGGGCGCCGTCGTGAGGCCGCGGCGGCGTCCCACCCACGACATATGGACGAGCCGCCCCGAACGCTGCTGTTGGGTGGTCTCGCGCCGTTGATGTTAACAGAGCTTCCTCGTCGCCGGCCGGGGACGCCAACCTCTAAACAGCGCCTAAACATGGACTATCTAATAGCTAATTTTCCCCGACTAACATAACGCTACACCTCGGAGGGGAGAGGAGGGGAGGGAAGGAGGAAGAAGGGGAGGGAGGAGGGGGGAGGGGGAAGGAGGGGAGGGAGGGAGGATGGAAGGAGGGGAGGTGGGAAGGGAGGGGGAAATAGGGGAAGGGAGGGGGAAGGGAGGGGAAGGGATGGAGGGAGGAAGGGAGGGAAAGGTTGGAAAAATAGGGAGAAGGGATGGAGGGAGAGGGAGAGGTTGGAGGGAAAGGGAGAAAGAAGGAGAGGGAGTTGGGAGAGAGGTAGAAGTTTGGGGGTAGAGGAAGAGGAGAGAGAGAGAAAGGGGAATTAATGGAAGTAAAATGGAAGGCGAGGAAAACAGAAAAAAGGGAGAGAAGGAGAGGGGAATTAAAAGAGAGTGAGAAGGAGGTAATTGAGAGTGGAAATATAGGAAAGAGAATGAGAAGACAGAAAGGAAGAGAAAGAGAGGTTGATAGAAAGGGGAAAGAAAAAAAGAAAAAGAAAAAGAAAATGGGAGCGAAAGGAAAGGAAGAAGGAGAGAAAAGACCGACAAGAGAATAAGACAAACGAGAGATAACAACGGAAAGAGAAAAAGTAATCAAGAAGAACAATAAAGAAGAGCAAAAAGAAAATGGAGAAGCGAGAAGACGAAAAGAAAACGAGAAGGACTAATGGCTTCTCCCACCCCCACCCCTCCCCACCCCCATATCTCCCCCTCCCCTCCCTCCCTGGAGAAAAAGAGATACGAAGAAGAAGAAGAAGGGGAGGAAGAAGAGAAAGGGGAAGACAAAGGTGCTAAAGACAAGAATCCTTCCGGTTAAAATATCCTTAAGAGGATTGTGGAGGTAGGGGTGAGAAAAGGGGGGGGAGGGGTGGCAGAAGGATAAGAAGGGATAAGAAAAGGAAGAGGAGGGTAAGAAGGAGAGGGAAAGGAAGGAAGGAAGGAACGAAGGGATAATAGAGAAGTGCGTTGGTGGGGGGGGGGGGGGGGACTAAAGAGGGAAGGGGATGGTAGGAAAGAAAAAAAAACGAAAATAGAGAGAGAGAGAGAGAGAGAGAGAGAGAGAGAGAGGGAGAGAGAGAGAGAGAGAGAGAGAGAGAGAGAGAGAGAGAGAGAGAGAGAGAGAGAGAGAGAGAGAGAGAGCGAGAGAGAGAGCTAGAGAGAGAGAGAGAGAGAACGAGAGAGAGAGAGAGAGAGAGAGAGAGAGAGAGAGAGAGAGAGAGAGAGAGCGAGAGAGAGAGAGAGAGAGAGAGAGAGAGGAGAGAGAGGAGAGGAGAGAGGAGAGAGAGAAAGAGACAGAGACAGAGAGAGAGAGAGAGAGAGAGAGAGAGAGAGAGGAGAGAGAGAGAGAAAGAAAGAGCGAGAGAGAGAGAGAGAGAGAGAGAGAACGAGAGAAAGAGAGAAAAAGACAGAGAGAGAGAGAGAGTGTAATGAGCACGCCACCTTTCGACATGAAGGGAGGCATCGAAGCGTGGAAGGGGGGGGAAAGGGGGCGAAGAAGAATGGGAAAAAAAAAAAAAAAAAAAAGGAAAAAAAAAAAAACTCAAAAAAATATTTCTAGAGATGATAGGCTTGTCCCTCTCTCCGGATATTTCGAGCGACCGCCAACGACCCCCGTAATGGGGTTAATTTTTCTATTTTCCGAAATTTTGATATCCCGATCGGGTGGCCGAGCGCCTCGTCGGCGTCGCCAGTCGGGGCTTCGGCAGCGCTGTCGGCCGGAGGAGACTGCGAGCCGGCCCTG
>NC_061853.1:3755842-3763342 GCF_019202785.1 Penaeus chinensis | reverse complement strand
GTGTATGTAAGTATACACATGTACAATACAATTCTGTTATTTCATTAAGAGAAGAAAAGAGAAGAGATATTTTTTTTTGTTGTTGTTGTTTTTTGTTTTATCGGAGTGAGAGAGAGAGAGAGAGAGAGAGAGAGAGAGAGAGAGAGAGAGAGAGAGAGAGAGAGAGAGAGAGAGAGAGAGAGAGAGAGAGAGAGAGATAGAGCGAGATAGAGAGAATGAGAGAGAGAGAGAGAGATAGAGAGACAGAGGCAGAGAACGAGAGAAGGAGAGAGGACCGTAACCGCCTTTTCCTGTGCTACTCCACTATCATTAGCAAAGGCGCAGCTCTGTTTTCCCTGATAGTAGTACAGCTGCTGTGACCACTAACGGGATTTTTTTTTCTTCAGCTTTTTCTTTTTCTTTCCTTTTTCTTTCCCCCTTTTTTGAGGTTGGTTTAGTTGAGTTTCCTGTCCTAGCGTAGATGTTTCCTATAATTATTGATTTTTTTATCTGTTTTTTTTGTTTCTTTTTATTATTCCTCAATTCCATTCGTTTCCCTTTCCTATCTCTTTCTCTCTATTTTTCTCGCGTTTTTTTCCATACCGAGTGGGTGTATGGGTGTGAGAAAGATTAACAGAAGGGGGGGAGAGAGGGAGGAAAGAAGGAAAAAGGGAGAGAGGGACAAAGATAAATAGGTAGATAGATAGATAAATATATATAGATAAATATATAGATAGATAGATAGATAGATAGATAGATAAATATATATAGATAAATATATAGATAGATAGATAGATAGATAGATAGATAGATAGATATATATAGAGAGAGAGAGACAGACATATAGACAGACAGAGACAAACAGACAGACAGACAAGATAGATAGATATATAGAAAGCGAGAGACAGAGAGAGGGAGTGGGGGGGGGGGGACAGAGACAAAGATAGAAACAAAAGCATCGAACAGGGACGGAACAAGACAAAACGACAGCGACAGGAACAAAGGCAGAGACACTCACACAGACAACGCCAAAAACACACAGCGGCACCAATACTTTTACTATAAGTATTACGGACCTCATACCAGTATCTTTCAGGCTATTGCAGGTACCAGTACCATATAAAAACCGAATTAAGTGAACCGTAATTGTGGCAAAGTACTTAATGCCATTTGTCTTACTTAAGGATATATATATATATACACTTGAAGCCTTTTTGGCAAATTTATTTAGCTGTCGACGAAATTGTTAAAATGTCGCAACTGTTTTTATTATTATTATTATTATTATTATTATTATTATTATCATCATCATCATCATCATCATCATCATCATCATCATCATCATCATCATCATCATCATCATCATCATCATCATCATCATCATCATCATCATTATTATGATCATTATTATCATTATTATTATATGAACTGCAAGATCGTTTTATCTTTTTTTTTTTTTAATAAAGATTTTTTTTTCTGGTGGTGTTGAATTCTTAAATTGACTTATTCATCACTTTTTTTTCAATATTTTGTTATCTTATTTTGCGAAAGAAATGTAATAGTACCGACATAAAAAATATGGATAGACAGACTAAAAGGTTTTAATATAAATAATATTATCACAAAAAAAGTAAAAAAAATAACGTTGCTACTAACAAGCTCAGTTTATTCATACAGATTATTGAAAGATAAATAGATTACAATTAATAGACAGATAGACTGTCATGATAGAGATGAGTAGATAGAGATAGACGCAGATAGATAGATAGACAGATAGATAAACAGACATATAGATGAACAGGCACATAGGTAGATAGCTAAATGAACAGTTAGACAGGTAGATAGAGAGATAGATAGAAAGGGAGAGATGAATAGGTTGGCAGATAGACAGACAAATAGATAGCGAATGAATCTTTACCTCCTTATGTAAGCACAAGTAACAGCAAAACTATACAAATCACAACAAACTTGTCTAACATATATACATATATATATATATATCTATATACACATACAAATATATAAAAAAAAAAATATATATATATATTTAAATTAAAATATATACTTTTTTTTTTCTTTTTCTCTTTTTTTTTCTTTTTTCTTTTTTTTATTTTCCTTTTCTCCAGTTTATTTATCTATTTATTTATCTATCTATTTTCTTTTTATGATTAATCCCCTATCGAGATTTACCCGGAGATCCTGAAGCTCATAAAAGACGATTTTCTGGCCATCTTTACCGTAACGAACCTCCAGCCATCTCGTTGATCAGGATAATCTGCAGCTTGGGTAGAAATGGGAGGGGGGGGGAGGGGGGGGTTCTCAAGAGATGCGTGGCGGATCTTGCGACATTTTGGCTAATGTCTCCGAGATTTTCTGGTTTTCTTTTCTCTGTCTGGCTGTCTGTCTGTCTGTCTTTCTCTTTCTCTCTCTCTGTCTGTCTGGCTGGCTGTCTGGCTGTCTGTCTCTCTTTCTCTTTCTCTTTCTCTCTCTTTCTCTCTCTCTCTCTTTCTTTCTCTCTCTTTCTCTTTCTCTTTCTCTTTCTCTCTCCCTCTCTCTCTCTCTCTCTCTCTTGAGTGGGGTGGGGGGTTGGGAGGTTGGGGGAGTTGGGGTGGGGGATGGGGGGGGGTGAGGTTGGGGTGTGTAAGAGGGAAGGGAAAGAGGGGGGGGGGAGGCTGTTCTATCTCCTAGCTCGAGCTCGTTAAGAAAGATTACCTTACCTTTTGCCTTCTGATAATTTCTATCTGTGAGACTTATTCGAGGTGGGTTGGGAGGGGGGGATGGGCATGGGCATGGGGAAGGGGGTAGGAAAGGGAAAGGGGGTGGGCATGGGAGGGGTGAATGGGCATGGGGAGGGGGGGAGGGGGAAGTGGGTAGGGGGTACGGGTGAGGTGAGAGGGTGGGGGCAGGTAGGTGGGGGGGGGGGTGACGGTCGGGAGGAGGGGATGTGATGACGGGGGTGGAGGGGAAGGAGGGGGGGGGGTAGAGGGACGAGGGATAAGGTGGATAGCAGGTGGATGAGGGTTAGGGGGGGAGGGGAAGAGGAAGAAGGTGGATGAGGGGAAAGGATGAGGGGAGGAGGGGGAGGGATTTATCATCTGATACGTGGAGTGCTTAGGGGATGAGAGAGAGAGGGGGGGGGGGGTAGGTAGGGAGGGAGGGAGGGAGGGAGGGAGGGAGGGAGGGAGGGAGAGAGAGAGAGAGAGAGAGAGAGAGAGAGAGAGAGAGAGAGAGAGAGAGAGAGAGAGAGAACAGCGGTCGGGGAGGAGAAAGACAGACAGACAGACAGAGAGTGAGACAGACAGGCAGGTAGACAGAGAAAGAGTGAAAGAGGCGATGCATAATCCAATCCTGCTTGGATAATTTTCATTCTTGCATCCTTTTTCCCCCCCATTTATTTAATTCTTCATTCTTCCCATATTCCCTATCCTCTCACTCTATCCCTCTTCCCTTCTCACTCTGAACTCCATCACCCTGGCTCCATCCTTAACGAACTTCGAACATTCTCACTATCCTTCTCTCCCTCACTCTCCCTCTCGCCACTCACTCCCTCACTTTCCCTCCCTCTCCCCCTCTCTCCTTATCCCTCCTTCTTCTTCTCCCTCCCTTCCTCTCTCCGTCCCTGCCCTCCCCCTCCTCCCTCCTCCCTCCCTGTCCTCCTCCCTCTTCTCCCTCCTCCCTTATCCTTTCCTCTCCTCCTTCTCCTTCCCTCTCCTCCACATCCCTCCCTTCTATCACTCTTTATCCTCCACTTCCACTCTCTATCCTTTTCCCTCCCGCACACTTTTTCCCTCTCCTCCTCCTCCCTTTTTATCCTTCCTTTTTCTCATCCATCCTCTCTCCTTATTCATCCCTCATTCCTTGTCCCTTACTCCCTCCTTATATTTTCTTCTCCCTCCCCTCCCTCTCCCCCATCTTACCACTCCCTTCCTCCCCCCTCCTTATCCCTTCCTCTCTTCTCCCTTTCTTCCTTATTTCTCCCTCTCCCTCCTTTCCTCTCTCCCTCCCTCCTTATCCTCCCCTCTCCTCCTCCCTCCTTATCCCTCTCTCCTCCTCCCTCTCCTTTTCCCTCCTTATCCCTCCCTCCCTTTCTTTATCCCTCCCTCTCCTCCTCTCTCCCTCCCTCCCCTCCCTCATCCCTCCCTTCCTCTCTCCCTCTCTGTCCTCCTCCTCCCTTTTCTACCTCCCTTTCTTTATCCCTCCCTCCCTCCCTCTCTCCCTGTCCTCCTCCTCCTCCTCCCTTTTCTACATCCCTCTCCTTATCCCTCCCTCTCTCCCTGTCCTCCTCCTCCTCCTCTTCCCTTTTCTCCCCTCCTTTCCTCATCCCTCCCTCCCTCCCTCCATCCACGTCGTGACCGGCAGCACAACAAGATTAGGTTCCATCACAGCACTAACGATTACAGGGTTCAGGAGACAGGCCGAAGACACTGAAGGAAGCCCCGCCCTTAGGCTCTCAGGACACGCCCCCTTCCCCCTAAGACCCGAGGACCCGTGTGTGGATGTTCAGATGGTGGTTTGAGGTGGTTTGATGTGGTTTGAGGTGGTTTAAGGTGGTTTGAGGTGGTTGAGGTGGTCGTTTTGGGGATTGTTCAGGTGGTATTTTCGATGCTACATATAGCGGTTACGACGTCGCTTAATATTTCGTTGGTTCAGTTCATTTTTCAAAATCCGCTAAGGGGACCAAAAAAAACCGTCAGTTTATTGGTAAAGCTCTAAAAAAAATCCCGCTAGATTTGACAAGAAAATTCGCTAATTACACCTGCGAATTCCATATTATCTCTCGCAGGGTTGACAGTCAAATTCGCTAGATTTAGCGGAAAAAATCGCCAAAGTGCCAGAACTGTATTCAGGTATAGTTCAGGTGGCATTTAGGGGCAGTTTAGGTGTTATTTAAGGGCAGTTTAGGTGTAATATAGAGGCAGTTTAGGTGGTATTTAAGGGCAGTTCAGGTGGTATTTAGGGGCAGTTTAGGTGGTATTTAAGGGCAGTTCAGGTGGTAATTAAGGGCAGTTTAGGTGGTATTTAAGGCCAGTTTAGGTGGTATGTAGGTCAGTTTAGGTGGTATTTAGATGGACTATTTACCGCCCCAATATACAATTCAGACGGTATATTGGGGCACTATTGGTGTTATAAAAAACCCGCACGCGCAGACGATATGTTAACACACACACTCGTATGCGCGTGATTTGTGTGTGCGTACCTCTCCCTAATTCACTCAACGGTCAAGATCTCAAAGGAACAGTCGGAACAACGTGAAAGATGTCGCCACTTGGTAACAGCTGCTGGAACATCGGCAACAAAATTAGTGCGTTGCGCGTGGTCACGAAATACATATAAGGTCATTGGTCACAGCTGTTCAATTCTGAACTATCTGTCCTTAACGATAGGTGGCGTGTGGCAGTTTAGGTGGCGTGTGACGAGCTGTTACAGATAAGTTATTCTTTGCCATTTATTCCGATAGGGGATTGCATGATTAAATAGTGTGTGATTAGTTATTTAATTAGCTTTTTTTTAGGTAGTAATCGGTAGGCTCTGATTAGCTGTTCTAGGTGTTGTGTATCAAGTGGTGTTTCGATGCTGTTCAACGCTTGCTTGGATGTTCTGATGTTTGTTCTAAGACCGTTTGATCGGTTCATTGTTCATTGTTCATGTTCTGCTTATTAGGTTGTCTAACTGTTGTTTAATGTGTTCCCCCCCCCCTTTTTTTTCTTTTTTTTCTTTTTTTTTTACTTTTTACTTTTCATTCTATTTCTGTTTATTTCTTTCTTTTTCTTTCTTTTCATTTATTTGTTCGTCTGTTTATTTAATTATTTATGTACTACATTTATCTATTTATATATTTACTTATTCATTTTTAGATATTTGACGTGGCGTTTGGGTTGTTCAGTCTGGTGGTGTTCAGCGTGTTGTTCATATGATATGGTGTTAGAGTTGGTACTGAAACAGGTGTTGAATGTTTGTTCATGTGACTTAAGTTATTTTAGACGTTTTGAGTGTTTTAGGTGGCGTCTGGTTGGTTGTTCAGGTGGTTGATGGTTGTTCAGGTGTTGGTTTATGGTTGTTCAGGTAGTTTATGATTGTTTAGGTGGTAGTTTATGGTTTAGGTGGTTGATGGTTGATCAGGTGGTTGGTGGTTGTTCAGGTGGTGGTTTATGGTTGTTCAGTGATGGTTGTTCAGGGATGTGCTTGATTTTTTTTTGTTTTTTTTTTTTTGTTTGTTTTTCTATACTGCTACCTATACCGTTCATTAATTTTCTTATGTTGGAGATAATGTATTCCGTCACAAACTTACAGAACTTCTTTCCTAGTTGTGGAAGTTATTAATGTAAATGATCATAACTGAATAAATAAATGCATAAAATAAAATAAAAACCATAGTAATAAAAACGTTTACCGCTAAAATCCCGCTGGTTTTCGGATTAGATTAGCACATTGTTCAAAATTGTTCAAATCAGTCATCAGTCATCAGTTTATCCTATGGTTTTCATTTTCGTTACTGTTGGAGATTGTTATCAGTATTATCTTTAAATCCTTATCATCAGTGTCTATATTTTTGTTGTTCAGTATGTCTTTTTTACGATATGGAAGTGATGAAATGTTTTAAGGTAAAATTAAATTTACGTCTAAGCTAAAAAAAAAAAAAAAAAAAAAATGAATGAATGAATAAGATAAAAAATAAAAGTTGAGATCTTTTTTTTTTTTTTTTATTTCAAACGAAATCTGGGTAATTGTGAAAACAGTTTTAGTGTAACTCCCCCCCCCCTCCCCTCCCTTCTCTCTTCCATGTGATCTGCATTAAAATAAAACCTGGCTAAGACTTCTTTTTTTTTTTTTTCTATCTCTCCCTCTCTCTCTTTTCTCTTTCTCTTCAAGATTTAAACGTCTTTGGTGGAAGAAGTCTTTCCATGACTCTTTTTGTGTTTCTTTTTTCTGTATTTTTTTCCTTTTCTTCTGTTTTCTTTCTTTCTTTTTCTTTTTCTTTTTTGTCTTTTTTTAGAATTCTGATATGTAAAGGTTGATTCCACACAGCTTGACTATTTTTTCCTCTTTCATCTCTTTATATTTTTCACTTCTCGTCTTTCGCTGAATCGACTTAAATTACAATTCTCGATGGAAATTCGTCATCAATCGGGGTCGATAACTTAGCATCAAGCAAGAAAAGAAACTCCCATAAGGAAAAAAAAAAAACAAAAAAAAACAGACAAACAAACGGCTAATCTATTTGAATTCGATTAATCCAATGTGATTTTCCACTTCGTTTACCTCTGTTTTCCAATCGTCCCCGACCAGATCCTGCAGTCGAGCCCCAGTAAATCCTGTTAGGCGGGTCTTTTTACAGCGTTAACTCCATTAAAATTCTACTCATTCTTTGTCGGCATCGGTGGCATTTTAGAATCCCCCCTCCCACCCCCCCTCCTTTCCCTCCTTTCCTCCCCCCTCCTTCCCTTCTTCCCTCTCCTCCCCCCCCCCTCCTTCCCTTCGACCCTCTCCTCCCTTCCTCCCCCCTCCTTCCTTCCTTCCCCT
>NC_061853.1:3748342-3750842 GCF_019202785.1 Penaeus chinensis | reverse complement strand
AAACAACTTTCTTTGGTGTATATATGTGTAAATACTTGGGTGTGTATTTGTCTATCCGTCTGTCTATTTGTTTGTTTGTTTATATTTGTTTGTTTGTTTCTTTGTGTATATGTCTATTTGTTTATGTGTGTATATATCTGTCTATTTGTTTCTTTGTGTAAATATCTGTCGATATGTTTCTTTGTCTATCGTCTATCTTTTGTTTATATATCTGTCTATCTATTGTTTATCTAACTATTTATGCATAATGTATATAATTAATACATGTTATGTGGCTGAACAGATACGCTCACAATCCTATTCTACAATAATAAGATGCACAATCTAACACAATAACCTCACGCGCTCTTCAATAGTCATCCACAATAACCCCCTACTCCCTTTCCCCCTTCCCCTCCCTCCTCCTTTCTCCCCTCTCCCTCCTTTCTCCTCTCTCCCTCCTCCTTTCTCCCCTCTCCCTCCTTTCTCCTCTCTCCCTCCTCCCTCCTTCCCTTCCCTTCCTTTCTCCCACCTCCCTCCCTTCCCCTCCTCTCTCCCTCCTTCCTCCCTCCCTTCCCCTCCTCTCTCCCTCCCCCTCCTCTCTCCCTCCTCCCTCCCTTCCCTTAAACGATCCCATTCCCGCTGATAAGCCCTCTTCGACCGCACTCCCCAATACCACTGGAATTCCCATAAGATGGCTTGTCATATTCCCTGATTCCCGGCCGATTCCTAAGCGTGACCAATGCGGATAGTGGTGGCCGGCCGATTATTGCGTTCCAGCCAATCGGGAATTGGGTTGGCTACGCTTGTTTGACCCGGCGGCGCGAAGCTGGTATTTGCGCAGGGCGATTGTCCTTTGTTTGTCTTCCACCCCTTCGTTTTGCGGGAGACAAGAGAACGAGGAAATATATTTTAGTATACGTTTATGGTAGGGAAATATTGTGAAAACATTTGATGATGCAGGATACAAATGTTCAAAATCAAGATTAAATCGTTTTCAACTCGCTATATAGATAGATATATTTCATTTTCAATTTGAAGACATGTTACGGAGATGTCCTTCCTGGAAACTATATCGTACGTGTAGGAAAGGAAATGTCACGTTTTCTTTCTCTTACCCCAAGTCCGTGTCATCTCTACAAACAACATAAGCAATTAAAGATGACACTTGAATTTACGAACTGAAGGGGAGCTCATTCCTAGTACCATGCTGTTCTTTTTTCCTTTTTCAAAGCTTTCATCATTTAAAGACTACGATATAAATTCGGCGTAATGATATAATCACGTATAATTGGACCTGCTTGCGGCTATTCCCGATTTCATTAAATAATATCGTACAACCTAATTACAGGAGTCAACTTTGATAACCACTGCTTAGGGAAAACGGAGAGCGAGCGACATGAAAAAAAAAAAAAAAAAAAAAATGCGAGTGTTTGTTACGACGCACGCCCTCCCTTCCCCCTCCCCTACCCCTCTCCTACCCCCCCCCCCCTTCACAATTGTCAGGAAGAGTTATCAGAAACTTGCTATTGTAATTGTAAGCGTAGATGAGCGTGTCCGGTGGTTTGGCTCGAGCTTCTTTACGTGTTTATTTGGTGTCTGTCTGTTTTTAAATTTAGTTATTTAATGTTCGTGTGTGTGTGCGTGCGTGCTTGTGTATGCGTGGGTGCGTGTGTATGCTTGTGTTTATGCTTGTGTGTGTGTGTGTGTGTGTGTGTGTGTGTGTGTTTGTGTGTGTGTGTTTGTATGTGTGTGCTTGTGTGTATGTGTGTGCGTTTGTGTGTGTGTGTGTGTGTGTGTGTGTGTGTGTGTGTGTGTGTGTGTGTGTGTGTGTGTGTGTGTGTGTGTGTGTGTGTGTGTGTGTGTGTGTGTGTGTGTGTGCGTTTGTGTGTGTGTGTGTGTGTGCGTTTGTGTTTCTGTGTGTGTCTGTGTGGTGTGTTTGAACGCGTATTTATTTGCACATCTGTTTTTGTTACTATTTATGTTTGTCTGGAGTATGCTTGTACTTGTCTTTTTATTGCTTATTTGTTTCTGTGTGTGTATATGACTGCGTGCATATATATAGTGCGTGTGTATGTATGTATATGGGTGTGCGTGTACGTGTGTGAGTCCATATGCGTACCATCGTGAGTACATATAAGTATATAAATGTACCAAAAACCAACCGTGTATTCATCTAACTCTCCTGTCTCTCTCCATTCAAGCAATTGCAAAGTGGCATTAGCTAGCAACTGTTGTGAACACCGTTATACACTGAACACTTCGCTTTACATATGTTACTCTATGTGAGGAAAACATGTCATTTTAGCAAACGGTTTATTGTTGTTTTTCTTTTTCTAAATTCATGACTCACGTTTTCAACATTGATAATCCACCTTCGATGCTAAAAGATATTTACCACGTGCGTGTCGCCATTATGCTTTGCATACATATAGACATTTTGCCGAGTTTATCTCTCGGATCTGCAGTTGTGAGGCGTACGTTATATGTGTCATCATGAATCTCTCTCTCTCTCTCTCTC
>NC_061853.1:3735430-3740430 GCF_019202785.1 Penaeus chinensis | reverse complement strand
GTATCTATTAATTCAATTCTAATTCTTATCCTTTTCTTATTACCCAACAGACGAACTACAACTTGGTTATAACTCGTCCAAAAGAGGTTGTGGGTGGGGAGGGGGAGGGGGAGGGAGGAGGGGCGTTATCCCTTCCTCCTCCTCCCCACCGCCTCTCTCCCTTCCCCCCACCTATTCGTCCCATATGAAAGAGGAGGAAGGGCAAGAGGAGGAAAATAGGAAGATGAGAGGAGATGGAAGAGGGGAAGGAAGAGAAAGGAAAGGGAAGGGAGGAGGAACAAGAGGAGAAAGAGGAAAAGGAGAAGAAGGAGATAGAAGAAGGAAAGGAAGAGAAGAGAAAAGGGAAGGAGAAGGAACAAGAGGGGCAGGAAGAAAGGGAAGGAGGATATAAAAAGTTCATACTCCCTTCCACCTCTCCACCACCTACCCCTTCCCCACCTACCCCCTCCCCCTTCCCCAACCACCCACGCCTACCCTCTACCCCTTCTTCCCCCACCACCTATGCCTACCCTCTCCCCCTTCCTAAACCACCCACGCCTACCCTCTACCCCTTCTTCCCCCACCACCTACGCCTCCCCTCCCCCCCTTCTTCCCCCACCTACATATCCCTCTACCCCCATCCCCACCACCTACATCTCTCCCTCCCCCCTTCCCCACCACCTAAGCCTCCTCCCCTCCCCCTCCCCCCCACTGTGAACAAGCGAGTCTCGTTGTTCACGTCCTTTTGTTCATTGGTCGCGTACCTTGTCTTGGAATAATGCAATAATGGCATAACATTCTTTTCTCTCTTTTTTTTTTTTTTTTTTTTTTTTCCCGTAGCCTCTATGCACTTTGAATAAACTCCAGAAAAAAAAAATTAAAACTGTACTAATGTATTCCCTTTTTGGAATTGTGTGTACGGGAAGGGGGGGTAGGGGGTGGGGGGTAGACTTGTTTTTATGTTTTTTTGTTTTTTTTAATATTTTCCGAAGGAGATTGTAGAATTATATTTTTAAAAAAGTAGATAAACATTTCTACATTTATTTAATATTCATAAACAATCCATAATATGTACGTTTCTATGTAATGATCTTACTTAAATCTTTGATGTATTTCTGATCACCCAAATAGAATGACCGCTTAATACTTGATAGTAAAATCACAGAAATACAAGGAATCTGAAATTAATAATAAAAAAAAGGAATAGATTCATTGCTTTCCAACTCTCTCCCGCTCCCCTCCCCCCCCTCCTCCTCCTTACGCTTCTCCTCCCCCTTCCTTCTTCCTCCTCCTATTCCGCCCTACTTCCCTCTCCCTTCCTTCTCCCTCCTCCTATTCCGCCCTACTTCCCTCTCCCTTCCTTCTCCCTCCTCCTATTCCGCCCTCCCTTCCTCTCCTTTCCTTCTTCCTCCTCCTATTCCGCCCTCCCTTCCTCTCCCTTCCTTCTTCCTCCTCCTATTCCGCCCTCCTTCCCTCTCCTTTTCTTCTCCCTCCTCCTATTCCGCCCTCTTTCCCTCTCCCTTCCTTCTCCCTCCTCCTATTCCGCCCTCTTTCCCTCTCCCTTCCTTCTCCCTCCTCCTATCCCGCCCTCCCTACCTCTCCCTTCCTTTTTCCAATTTCCTTCCACCTCCTCTTTCTGTCTCCTTCCTCCTCGCTCCTCCCTCTTCCTTCCCTCTCCCTTCCTCTTTCCCCTCACCCTCCACCTCCCCTTTCCTTCTCCTTCCTCCCTCCCTCCTCCTTCGCTCTCTCTTTCCTTTATCCCCCCTCCTTACTCTTTCCCCTCCCCCTCCCCCTCCATCTACCCATTCTTTCTCCTTCCTCCCTCCTTCCTCCTTCGCTCTCTCCTCCTCTTCCCTCTCTCTCCTTCTCCCCCCCCCCCCCTCCTCCTTCTCTCTCCCTTATTCTTTCCCCTCCCACTCCTCCTCCCCCTCCACCTACCCATTCCGTCTCCTTCCTCCCTCCCTCCTCCTTCGCTTTCTCCTCCCCTTCCCTCTCTCTCCTTCTTCCCCTCTCCCTCCCCTTTCGCTATCCCCCACCCTCCCTCTCCCCACAGCCCCTCCTATTATGCTGCGAAGGAAGAATTGTAGCTTTACCGCCTCTTATTCAAAAGGAAAAAAAAGAGGAGGAGGGGAAAGAGGAGGGAAATGAGATGGGGAAGAAGATGGAAGAGGAAAGGGAGATGGAAGAAAAGGGAGAAGGAGAAAGAAAAGGAGAATTAAAGGGAGGGAAATGAGATGGGGAAGAAGATGGAAGAGGAAAGGGAGATGGAAGAAAAGGGAGAAGGAGAAAGAAAAGGAGAATTAAAGGGAGGGAAATGAGATGGGGAAGAAGATGGAAGAGGAAAGGGAGATGGAAGAAAAGGGAGAAGGAGAAAGAAAAAGAGAATTAAGAGGAGGGAAATGAGATGGGGAAGAAGATGGAAGAGGAAAGGGAGATGGAAGAAAAGGGAGAAGGAGAAAGAAAAAGAGAATTAAAGGGAGGGGAATGAGAAGGGGAAAGAGATAGAAGAGGAAAGAGATGAGGAGGAGGAGGAGGCGGAGGAGAAGGCAAGAGAAGGGAAGAGGAAGGGCAGAAAGGGAGATAGAGAAAGAGAATAAGTGAGACTGAAGAAAAAGAACAAATAGAAGATGGAAAGTCGGGAGAATGGGAAAAGGAGAAAAACGAGAAGGAGAATTTAGCGAGGAAGAGAAGAAGGAAAAGGAAAGAGGATGAATAAACTAAGGAAGAAGGAGGAGGAGAAGAAGAAAAAAAGAAGGAAGACGAGAAGAGGAGAAGAATAGAAAAGAGAGAGAAGAACAAGGAGAAAGAGAAGAGGAAAAGGAAAGATAAACATGGTAAGGAAATCTATTTCTTTACATACCTTCTATAGCCTAAGATCTATCAGTCTTTCCTCAAACCCAGCCTGTCCATAATACTTTTATTTTCTCTGTCTTTTTCACACATGGATGAACAAGTAGATTTCTGTCTTTCTGTCGTAGTTACCCCCTTTGATCGATATTTTTGAAAGTAGAAAGTGTGTTGGTTAATTCTTACTTTGTGTCAATTTTCTCGTCATCCATTCATCCTTTTCTACACTCTTTTGGTCTTTTGTTTTTTCTATTTCTTAATCTGTTTTGATTCACACGTTTTTTATCAATTATTGTCTCTTTTTCCGTTTCCTGTTTCATGTTATTTTTTTTCTCTAGCTATGTTTTTTTTGTGTTTTTTTTCAATAGCTTCCCCATTTCTTCCTCTCCTTCTTTCGCCTTTATTTCCTGTTCTTAATTTCCTTTTTGTTTACCCCTTCCCTCGTTCGCTCTTCCTCCTCCTCTTCCTCTTCCTCGAGCTTTTCCTCTCTCCCTCCTTTTCACATTCTGCATTCCCCCTCTCCTCTTTATTCTTTTGCCATTCCTTCCCTTCCTTTCCTCACTTTTCTCCCTCTTTCTCCTCCTTTTTCGTCCTCTCCTCTCCACCTTCTTTCCACTTCCTGCTCCTCCTTTTCTATCCTCCCTCTCCCCCTTTCTCCGCCTTCTCTCCAATTCCTTCCTTTCCTCTCCGTCCTTCTTTCACTTCCTTCCCTTCCATCCTTTCCCCACCTCCCTTCTCCACCTCTCCCTCTTCCTCTCCTCTCTGTCTCCTTTCCCCTCCTTTCCCAACCTCGCCTCACCGTCCCTTCCCTCTCCTTCCCTAAACCATTTTCCCCTTGCTTTCCTACCCTCTCCCTCTTTCTCCTCCCTTCCCCTCCTTCCTACCTCTTCTCTTCCCCTCTCCTCTATCCTTATCCCTTTCTCCCTCCTTTCCAATCCCCTTTCCTTTCCCTTTTCCCTTCCCTCCCTCTCCCTCTTCTCATTCCCTCCCTCCCTCACCCTTTGCCCCCTTCTCCCTCTTCCTCTCCCTCCCCGCCATTAATCCCCCTCCCTTTCTCTCTCTCAACATCTTTACTCCCCTCCTCTCCACCTCCTGCCTCGTCCCCGCTCCTCCCTTTCCCTCCCTCTTCCCAACCTCCTCCCTCACCCACGTCCCCGCCCCTCCCTTTCCCCTTCTCTTCCCCACCTCCCCCCTCGCCCACGTCCCCGCCCCTCCCTTTTCCTCCCTCTTCCCCACCTCCTCCCTCACCCACGTCCCCGCCCCTCCCTTTCCCCTCCCTCTTCCCCACCCCCCCTCGCCCACGTCCCCGCCCCTCCCTTTCCCCTCCCTCTTCCCCACCCCCTCTCGCCCACGTCCCCGCCCCTCCCTTTCCCTCCCTCTTCCCCAAATCCTCTCTCACCCTCGTCCCCGCCCCTCCCTTTCCCCTCCCTCTTCCCCACCTCCCACCTCACCCACGTCCCCGCCCCTCCCTTTCCCCTTCTCTTCCCCACCTCCCACCTCACCCACATCCCCGCTCCTCCCTTTCCCTCCCTCTTCCCCACCTCCCCCCTCGCCCACGTCCCCGCCCCTTCCCCAAGAGAAGATCCTGATGGCACTCTCCCAACCAAGGCTCCGCCCCCCTGGTCTCCCCGCGTCAACTACAATTATCTTCGCAATCATTACTTGATATACGAGTCAGGGGGAGACTGGGCGCTGATGGTGTGTGTGTGTGTGTGGTTGGGGGTTTGAGTGAGTGCCTGTGGTAGAAGGGAGGCGGGGGGGGGGGCGTGGAAGGGGAATGGGGTGGAAGGGAGGATGGAGGGGGGAGGAGGTGAGGAAGGGAGGAGGGGAAGGGGGAGGAGGACGAAGGGGGGAAGGAGAGGAGGGGTGGGGGAAGAGGGGAAGGGGAGGAGGGAGGACGAAGGGAGGAGAGGAAGGGGAGGAGGGAGGACGAAGGGGGGGAGGAGGTGAAGGGGAGGAGGGAGGACGAAGGGAGAAGGAAGGGATGGGGAAAAGGAAGAACGAATAGGGGAGAAGGGGAAGAAGGAGGAGGAAGAGAGGGAGAACGAAGGGGAGAGGGAGGGAGGGGAAGAAGAAGAACGAAAAGGGGAAAACTGTTTGGTGGCAGAACATGTGGTGTCTAAGAACGATGGTTTTGCGGTGTTGTTATAGTGTGGTAGATATTGTGGTTCTAT
>NC_061853.1:3727930-3730430 GCF_019202785.1 Penaeus chinensis | reverse complement strand
TTATTATCATCATTGTTATTACTGTATTTTCATCATCATTATATTGCTATTATCATTTCATCATTATCATCAGTACTACTACTAATGATAATGATTATCGATGCTCATGTTATCATCAGCATCATCATCATTATTATCTTTATCATCATTATTATCATCACCATCGACTTTTATCGACTTATAAAACATTACCTTTTATATTCCCGATAAGATTACAACCATTTTCTCACTTAACTTTCCAGAGCTTCAGAAAACAGAAAACAATATATATATATCCTCCTCGAGTAGTATTGTTACCGGAAATTCTCTCAGTGTCACACGCGGCAGGAGGAGGAAGCCGCTAGTAACAGCATGAGTTACTTTGAGATCCGGATAATGAAACTATTAGAGTATATTATATCCGAAGTTAAGGGCCATTGCGAATAGAGAAAACAAGGGGAATTGTGTAATCTTGCGTCCGTAATGATGTACTTGCTTACATATCTGCCGTTATATAAATCGATCTTTTTTTTTTTTTTTTTTTTTTTTTTTTTTTTTTTTTTTTTTTACTTTTTTTTTCTAGCTTTGAGTGTTGGTGTTGTGGCGATGATAAAGGTGTTTATGACGAAGGTTCGGGTAAATGGTGTAAGTGGAGGGAGAATGATTGCCTCTCACACTCTCTTCCGTCTCTCTCTCGCTCTCTCTCTCTCTCTCTCTCTCTCTCTCTCTCTCTCTCTCTCTCTCTCTCTCTCTCTCTCTCTCTCTCTCTCTCTCTCTCTCTCTCTCTCTCTCTCTCTATCTGTCTATCTATCTATCTCTCCATCTCTCTCTCTCTCTCTCTCTCTCTCTCTCTCTCTCTCTCTCTCTCTCTCTCTCTCTCTCTTTTTTTTTTCTCTCTCTCCTTCTCTCCCTCTCCATCTCCCTCTCTCTCCTCTCTCCCCTTTTCAGATAGTATCCCAAAATATCGGTTACTATGATGAAAAAAAAAAAAAAATCTCATTTTCTTAACACTTTTTTTTCCCCGAGTCTGTTTTTTCCTCTATTAACTTTGCAATAGACGTTGTTAGTCTTGAAAACACCAACAAGCGAAAATTGCAGGTGATTTTTTCAGCCTTGAGGGATCATTAATGACAAGGTGAATGAAGTTAATTTGATGTTTGTTATCATTAGTATCGTTGTTTATTTGGTTGTTTGTCTGTTTTGTCTGTCCATTCGTTAATCAATTTGATTGTTATCATACCTGTCATTATAAGATTTTTTTTTTTATATTGTTATTTTCGTTATTAATTCTATTGTTATAATTGTTGGTATCATTATTGTTATTGTTTATATCATTCTTGTTGTTAGTATCATTATTCGTGCTGTTATCATTTATTATTATTATTATTGTTATCATTATTATTATTATTATTATTATTATTATTATTATTATAATGGTTTTATTATTATCATTATCATCATTATTATCATTATTATCAATATTATCAATATTATCATTATTATCATTATTATTATTGTTATTATTGTTATTGTTGTTGTTGCTGTTGTTGTTGTTATTGTTGTTGTTATTGTTGCTGCTGTTAGTATTATTATTGTTATTATTATTATTAGTAGTAGTAGTAGTAGTTAGTAGTAGTACCAATATTACTACTATTATTATCATTGGTATTATTATTGTTCTTGTCATTATTATTATAATGTTATTGTTATTAATATTCTCCTTCTTATTATCATTATAATTATCATCATTATCATTATTATCTTTACGACTATTATAATTATTGTTATTAATATTATCATTGATATTTATCATTATCATTATTGTTTTCATTATTATCATTACTATCATCATTACTATTATTACTATCATCATAATCATCATCATCATTATTATTATTTTTACTATTACTCTTATTACCATTTTTATTATCATTATCATCACTATCATTTTTTTATCCCTGCAAGCACAGCTCTCCCCTTCTCTAGTGCCGGAGCTTCCTCTAGAGCTCTGCATTAATGAGCTTCAGTATCTTTGTGTAATCTCCTCAGGTGATCCCAAAGTCGCGTTCTGATTGGCCGTGAGTTGGCAGGCGTTGGAAATGTTGGCTGTGTGAAGACCTACTCACTCTCTGTCCCTCGCACTTTGTCTCGGCCTGCCATCTGGTGACAGTTATGGCCACAGTCTCATTATATGGCCAAACAGCCATTTAATTGAACCTGGTGGGGGGGAGAAGGAGGAGAAGAAGGAGGAGAAGGAAAAAGAAATGGGAGATAAAGGAAGGAATATGTGTCTAGGAGGGGGGGGGGGGTATGGGTAGGGAGCGTCGACCTGCCGGTGGGTGTCATGAGCGTTCGAGTGCGTGTGTCGAGTGTGTCAAGTGTGTCGGATGACGGATGAATGTGTTTAGGATTCCCCTTTGCCGTGTCAACTCAGCGTCTGGCGTGTCAACTCCTCGCGACTATGTGATGTGCCGCCAGTGAGTGTCATGGCACATCGGCACCCGTTCTTGCCAGCCGTGCC
>NC_061853.1:3721318-3722830 GCF_019202785.1 Penaeus chinensis | reverse complement strand
CCAATCCCAAGCAAGTAAGTGTTGGCGGTTTCGGGCGAGGTAAGCAAGTGTTGGCTGTGTCAGGCGAGGCAAGCAAGTGTTGCGGGCCCCGGGCCCGAGCCCAGTAAGTTTGGCGGTGTCCAGGCGAAGAAAGGGCAAGTGTTGGCCGGTGCCCCGGGCGAGGCAAGCAAGTGTTGGCGGGGGTCAGCGAGCAAGCAAGTTTGGCGGTGTCAGGCAAGGCGAGGCAAGCAAGTGTTGGCGGTGTCAGGCGAGGCAAGCAAGTGTTGGCGGTGTCAGGCGAGACCAATAAGTGTTGGCGGTGTCAGGGGGAGGCAAGCAAGTGTTGGCGGTGTCGGGCGAGGCAAGCAAGTGTTGGCGGTGTCAGGCGAGGCAAGCAAGTGTTGGCGGTGTCAGGCGAGGCAAGCAAGTGTTGGCGGTGTCGGCGAGGCAAGCAAGTGTTGGCGTGGCCAGGCGAGGCGAGGCAAGCAAGTGTTGGCGGTGTCAGGCGAGGCAAGCAAGTGTTGGCGGTGTCAGGCGAGGCAAGCAAGTGTTGGCGAGTCCAGGCGAGGCGAGCAAGAAAGTTTTTGGCGGTGTCAGGCGAGGCAAAAAAGTGTTGGCCGTGTCGGGCGAGGCAAGCAAGTGTTGGCAGTGTCAGGCGAGGCAAGCAAGTGTCGGCCGTGTCAGGCGAGGCAAGTAAGTGTCGGCGGTGTCAGGCGAGGCGAGGCCAGACTGCACGCACTTACGGCCTAATCCCTTTTCGTGCTTGCAAGCGCAGCCGAGGATCCTGAGGATGAATGATGACTTGATGTGTCTGTGGGCGATGTTTTTTTTTTTTTTTTTTCTTTCTTTTTTTTTTTTTCTCTTTTTTTTTTTGGGGGGGGGGGGGGGCGGGGGGTTCTTGCTTTAAATATTTCTCTTCTGTTTATACTTTTTCCGTGTTTTTCATTTTTTATTATTATTCATGTTTTATATATTATTTATTTTTTTGTCTTGTTTTCTCTTTTCTCTTGTTATATATATGAATATAATTGTTTCTCTCTCTCTCTCTCTCTCTCTTCTCTCTCTCCCTTATCTATCTATCTATCTATCTATCTATCTATCTATCGCTATCTCTCTCTCTCTCTCTCTCTCTCTCCTCTCTCTCTCCTCCTCTCTCTATCTATCTATCATCTATCTATCTATCTATCTATCTATCGCTATCTCTCTCTCTCTCTCTCTCTCTCTTTCTCTTCTTTTGTTCTCTCTTTTATTATTTCTTCTTTCTTTTCTTTTCTTTTCTTGTTATTCTCCACCTGTTGATTTTGTTATTTCATGTATGTATCATTTCGCTTCATCTGTCTGTTTGTTTGTTTTATTTCTTGCGCATTTTCTTTCTCTGTTTTTTTTTTTGTCTTCCTCTGATTCTATTTATTTGTTTCTCTTCTTTTCAGTTTAGGTGTTCGTCTTCTTCTGTATTTCATGTCTCTTGCTTTCCATCATCTTCTTCCCCTTCTTCTTTCTCCTCCTTCTTCTCCTCTTCTTTCTCTTTCTCCA
>NC_061853.1:3683818-3703818 GCF_019202785.1 Penaeus chinensis | reverse complement strand
AATTTGATAATCAATACGTATGGTGCAGACGAGTGATTAAAAGAGTGATTAAAATCCCTAATTAACACAGGGAAAAATTATAGTGCTTACGGTGCATCACGCAGGCAAGCAAGTGAACAGAAAACTTAAAACTCGACACAAAGAAGCATCATAAAAATTGGGCACAAGAATTAATTTATTAAACTATATTGAGTACAAACATTAAACTATGTTCTTGAAATAAACAATGCATTGCTTACTCGGAAAACGTGACTTGAAGAGAGAAAATAAACACATAAAAAAAATATCAGTATTATTGTTATTATTATCATTATAATTATTATTACCATTATTATCATTATCATCATTATTATTATTATCATTATTATTATTATTATTATTATTATTATTATTATTATTATTATTATTATATTATTATTATTATTATTATTGTCATTATTATTATCATAATTATTATCATTACTATTATTATTATTATTACTTATATTATAATCATTATTATTATTATTATTGTCATTATTATTATCATAATTATTATCATTACTATTATTATCATTACTATTATTATTATTATTATTTATATTATAATTATTATCATCATTATTATTATCATTATCATCATTATTATAATTTCTATTATCATCAGTATTATCATCATTATCAATATCATCATAATCATCATTACCACTGCTATTATCATTGTTATTATCACTACGCCAACATCTTCGAGGATTCAAGATGGAAATAGAGATAAGACGAAGTGTGATGTCTCTCTTGATGTCCGGATGTCAGGCGCCGGTCGTCGGGGTGTTTTCCACGCCTCCAGATAGGCTTCTTTCTCTTTTTTTTCTTTGTTATTGTTTTTGTTTGTTTGTTACTTTCTTTAATTTATTTCTTTTTTATTTATTTCTTTCTTTCCTTTTTTTCCATATTTTTTTCTTTCTTCCTTTCTCTCCTTTTTTTCTTTTTTCTCTTTCTTTCTTTCCTTTTTTTTTTCTTTCTTTTCCTTATTTTCTTTTTTTCTTTTTTTTCTCTTTCTTTCTTTCCTTTTTCCTTTTTTCTTTCTTTCTTTCTTTCTTTGTTCTTTTCAGTCTTTCTTTGTTTTTCCATATTTTTTCTATATTTTCTTTCCTTTTTTTCTTTCTCTTTTCTTTCTTTTTTTCTTTTCTTTTTTTTTTCCTTCGTTTTTTCCTTTTTTATCTCTTTTTTTCGTCCTTTTTCTCTCTCTTCCTTCTTTTTTCCTTTTTCTTTTGTTTAATTTTCGTTTTTCCTCATTTATTTCTTATTCATTTTTGTCTTTCTCTGTTTTTTATATATATTTTTTCTTTCTCTTCTCTTTTGTATTCAATATGAAGTCCACCTTTTGTCTTTAATGAATATTATTGTCATCATTATTGCTATTATTCATTATTATTTCCATTATCATTATCATCATCAATTATCATTATTACTATTATCATCGTTGTTATTATTTTTATTATCATCATTCTTGTTGTTATCATAAAATTATTCCTGTTATAATTTCATTATTATTACCATTATTGTTGTTGTTGTTGTTGTTATGATTATCATTATTATATTATCACAATCATTATTATCATTAAAATCATTATATACATTGCCATATCAATCATTACTATTTTTCTATCACTATTATCATCAGCAGCAGCAGCTTTACCATCATTATTATCAATATCATAATTATTATTATCACTATTGCTATGTTATTACTATTGTTATTATTATTTTCAGTAACATCATCATTCACATTAGTGTTAATGATTTTAATGATAATGAGTAAAAATGATGAGGATCATGATGAAGATAATTATGATGATGGTTTTCATAACAATAACAATAATGATAAAGATAATGTAGACAGTGATGATGATGATAAGGTAATCAATGAAGGTAATTAACCTAACAATAATGATAATATTGATAATGATAATAATAACAATAATATTAATAATGACAGCAACAGTAGTAATAATAATAAGAATTATAATAATAATAAAGATAATAATCATGATAATAATAAAGATAATGATAATAATCTTAATAATGATGATGATAATACTACTAATAATAAAATAATAATAACAATAATAATGATAATGATAATGATAATAATGATAATGATAATAATAACAATAATGACAATAATAATATTGAAAATAACAATTATAATAACGATAACAAGAATAGTAATGATGATGATGATGATGATGATGATGATGATGATGATGATGATGATGATGATGATGGTGATGATGATGATGATGATGGTGATGATGATGATGATGATGATGATGATGGTGATGATGATGATGATGATGATGATGATGATGATGATGATGATGATGGTGATGATGATGATGATGATGATGATGATGGTGATGATGATGATGATGATGATGATGGTGATGGTGATGATGATGATGATGATGATGATGATGATGATGATGATGATGATGATGATGATGATAATAATAATAATAATAATAATAACAATAATAATGATGATGATGATGATGATGATGATGATGATGATGATGATGATGATGATGATGATGATGATGATAATAATAATAATAATAATAACAATAATAATGAAAATAATGATAATAATAATAATGATACTAATTATAATAACAATAATAATAATAATAATGATAATGATAATAACAATAATAACAATAATAATAATAATAATGATAATAATTATGAGAAAATAATAATAGTACTAGTAATAATAATAATAATAATAATAATAATAATAATAATAATAATAATAATAATAATAATAATAGTAATAATACTAATACTAATGATAATATCAATAATAATAACAACAGCAATGATAACAATAATGATAAAAGTAATAAGGATAATGAGAATAGTAATAACAATAATAGTGATAATAATATCGATTATGAAGACAATGATAATAACAATAACATTAATAATAATGATGATACTAATACTAATATTATTATTATAATGATAATGATTATAATAATAATAATAATAATAATAATAATAATAATAATAATAACATTGATAATAAATACAATAATAGTAATTGTAATGATAATAATAATAATAAATATATTAATAACAAAAATAGAAATAACGATAACAATAATAATTACTGTTATCATTATTATTGTTATAATTATCATAGTATTACCTGTCTAGTCATACTAGAGTAACGATAGTGCATTATTCCATCTTTCATAAATACCTCAGGACACTGACTTAGTATTCGAAGTTCTAAACCAATTTTCCACTAAATCAGATACCTCGCTATCATTCCTCTGATAGGAGTAGATGAGTAAGGCTTATGGAGCGAAGTGGATCCTAGTTGTACACTCCATTTTACTGGGTCGTGTGGCTTGGTCGGTTTAGTACTGGGTCATTCCGGGTCATACTTGGAGCGGCAGAGGTTCGAGGCCTGGTCGGGGAGGACTGTTGTTTATTTTTTGATGATAAAGATGTTGATAATGAGAATAATAATGATAATGATAGTAACAGTAATGATAATGATGATGATAATAATGATGATAATGATAATAATAATAATAATAATAATAATAATAATAATAATAATAATAATAATGATAATGATAATAACAATGGTATTGTCACTATACGATAGTAAAAATAATAGCAATGATGAAAATAACGAAAGGAGGAAAAAGGAAGCAAAGCAAGACCAGGAACAAGAGAGAGAGAGAGAGAAATAAATAAATAGAAAGGTAGTAATATCAAAAGAGAAAAGCTACAGAGGCGTAAGATTCCCATCTGTGGAGGACGAGCACCGATCTCCCGAGCTGCAACTCGAGAAAACCATCTCCACCCGTTCCTCAAGTGGCACTCGACACGCCTACTCTCGGTCCTCGCTTTCACAACACCTCCTCGAGTTTATCCATAAGGTTAATTAGAAAAAAGCCCGAGACTACGAGGACCGTCGAATGTGCCGTCCTCCCCCCCCCCCCCCCTCCCTCCCAGGCTCCTCCTCAAAAAAAAAATAAATAAATAAATAAACACCAAAAAAAGGTAATAATAATAATAAGTAGAAAACGCCGGTTATTTGTCTCCCGACTCGTAAACGTGACGAGAAAATGTTCTGTCGCAGCGCCGTCGACCGCACTGTGAGGCCGGAAGAGGTCGTATATTCAGGTTATGTTGACGTGCGTAATGATGGGTGTGAGCGGCGACGAGTGCCAGACATCAACCCGGGTATAGTGCCAGTGCCAGCCGTTTCCTCGGAGATAATGCCAGAGGGGAGCAGCGCCTTTATGATGAGATCGTGCTGCCGTCTGCTTGTCCACAGGGGGGGAGGGGGAAGGGGAGGGGGGGAGGGGGAGGGAGGGGCAACCTAGGGATATGGGGATAGTGCCTGGTATGTTGTAATGGTGCCAGGTGCTATTCCTTCAAGAGAGACTAGGAGAGGGATGGTGTCCTGGTTATGGTATGGTGAAACGCAATTATGATTTTACTTAAAATTGAAGATGAAGATATTTTCACCCCATTTCACCTTTTCCCGTCATTTCGTTTTGAGATATTACCATCTTGAGTCATTAATTATCATTCTGAGCCATTATTATCACAACTATCATCATCAACATCATTATTCTAAGTCACTACCATCATTTCACTAACACATACTACCATACCAACAAGTCGTGCTTAGCGACGACATAAAAACATAATAAAATTCACATCATGAACAATCCTTCTTTAATAATAAAAGCAACACCAAAGATAGAGATAATGGTCATTAAACCACTCGACCCTTCGTCACTATGAGTTGTCTTCCCTTTCTGGAACAATGGGTAGTTTCCCTTCACAAAACACACTTTTTTTTAACGTTTAGGTATATTGCCACTGAGGGAAAATGTGAGGAAAATCTATCCTCAGCAATATATTATTCGTGGAAAAGAATCGATTAGTTAATCAATATCCCACGAGAGGCTGTGACAATATTTTGGGTTATTCAACATTTATCGTTGTTTTTGGGTAGAGAGGGGTAAGTCGAGGCAAAGAATGAAGTGATAATTTGAAAATTAAACAGAGCATAATTTGTTTTTAAAAAATCGATAATGAAATAATTTCCTACACAAAAACAACCACGAAAACACAGGCCAAAAAAAACACAACAAAGAGGGAATCAGAGAGAAAAAAGAAAAGGGAAAAAAAAAAGTACAACACCAAACAAATCCACAAGCAGCCATTGTGACGATCGAGCAATATCTCTCCCGGAATGGCCCTTCATCCACCCGAAATCATATAAATATTTGTCCCCGCCATTTCTCTCCCCAGATAAGCTGCGATGCCCGGCCTAAGCACCAAAGGACCGCATACATTCACCGCAATTATCAGCCGGCAGAATCGTCCTTCTTTCAGGGGGTCGGGCCACTCAGCAAGCATGATCGACCTTTCCCGTCCGTCGTCTCCATCTTTCGTGAGTGATCGCCTCCTCTGCTGACATTTACAGATACCCTCGGCGATTAGATCTCGCTCGTTACCCAACGTCGAGGGAGATTAAACTTCAAAAACTCCGCAGGAATAAAAGTGCAGACGATAAAAATCTAAGCGCGGGTCGTGAATGCTGAGTGAGTGGCCCTCCCCCTTCCTCGTGTGATCCCCCGCTAACCATCTCCTTGTAAGAGAGAATTTTCCCCTCGCCATGACGAATTCCCCTCCGCCGTCGATTTCACTGGCGCTGCCGCCGGTTAATGGCTCAGAAACGACTAGTTATTGCCCAGTTCGAGCGAGTGACAGCTTCTGCCGGGCCCCGAGGCTGACAACTGTTTCTTCTGGCTGACACAGATGGGCTGACGCGGACGAGGGGAGAATGAGAGACTGATGCGTGTTTGACGGAAGGAATGGAGGTAAAGAGAGGGAGAGGGAAGGAGAGGGAGAAAGAGAGGGGAGAAAGTGGGAAAGGGAGGAAGCAAGGAGATAGCGAATAGAAAAGAAAATTAATGGAAGAATGGCTGAGACGCATAATTATGATGATGATAATAACATTATTAGTTATGACAACAATAACAATAATAATGATAATACAAATTATTATAAAATGATAATAATAATAATGACAACAGTAATGATAATAACAATAATAACAATAGTAAGGATAATAACAATAATGATAATAACTACTATAACAATAGTAACGATAATAACAATAATAATAATAATGACAATGGTAACAATAACGATAACAATAATAACATCACAAAGACCTATTAGCAAAAAAGCAGTAGACAAAAATATATATCTGTCCTCAATGTGCTCTTAGGTTTGACACCCGAACTTGAAAATTAAATTAAAAAAAACATTCGATTTCTCAATAAACTATTGGAGAGTTTATTAGCACCCAACCTCTCTTTTGATGACCGAGTGGGGGAGTGGGGGGAGGGAGGGCCTCAAACCCTTTGAAGTCCTTCCCCGCCGGCGGTTGGGGGGGAGGGGGTGAAGAGGTTGGGGGTAGGATGGGTTGGGGTTACAGATGGAAGGGGGATAAGATGGGGAACTGTGGTGGGAGGGGGGGAGGGAGTGAGGAAAGGAGGAGGAAGGGGTGGGGTGAGAGGAGAAGGAGGAGGGAAACAGGAGAGGGGAGAGGGAGGAAGGAGGTAGGTAAAGAGACAAGGAGGAAGGACAGAAGAGGGGGAGAAGGAAGGGCAGAAGAGGGGAGGAGGAAGACAAATCAAAAACAATCTGAGACCCGCAAGACACTTGGCCGCTGGACCTGCAAAGGGGCAACTGCTCTCGTTCCTGTAGCAGAACTAATGGTTAATGCGTCATAAGGAGACGTTTATGGCACATTGGCAAGAGGGAGGGGGGGGGGGGAGGGGGGCAGGGAGAATGCGAGGGGGAGGGAGGGAAAGGAAAGGGGAAGGGAGGGGATGGGAGTGAAAGGAAAGGAAAGGGAGGGAAGGGGATGGGAGGGAATGGGAGGGAAAGGAAAGGGAGGGGATGGGAGGGAAAGGAAAGGGGAGGGGATGGGAGGGAAAGGAAAGGAAAGGGGAGGGAAGGGGATGGGTGGGAAAGAAGAGGGAGGGAATGGGAGGGGAGGGAATGGGAGGGAAAGGAAAGGAAAGGGGAGCAGAGGGAAAGGAAAGGGAGGGAATGGGAGGGAAAAGAGGAAGGGGAAGGAAGGAAGGTGAAGGGAAAGGGAGGGGATGGGAGGGAAAGGAAAGGGGAGGGAAGGGAAAGGGAGGGGATTTGAGGGAAAGGAAGGAAGGTGAAGGGAAAGGAAAGGGGGGGAGGAAAGGGGGGTGGGAGGGAAAGGAGGGAGGGGAAGAGAAGGAAAAGGAGAGAAAAGAAAGGAGACAGGAGGGAAGGGAAAGCAAAGAGAGGGGACGCGAGGAGAAGTAACGAGAAGACAGGGAGATAATAAATGAAGGAAAAGGAAGAAATGGAAAGAGAAGGGAAGGGAGTGAGGGAGTAGAAGAAAGGGAAAGGAAAGGAAGAAGATAAAGGAAAGATAAGAAAAAGGGGGGAGAAGGGAAGGTAGGAAGTGAGGGAGAGATCAGGAAGGGAAGGAAGGAGGGACTAGAAACAAAAGGAAGTAGAAAGAAGGGAATTAAGTTAGGGGGAAAAGAAAAGCGAAAAGGAAAAGGAAAAAGGAGGGGAGAGAAAGAGATGAGCGAAACAGAGGTGAGAGAAGAAGGGAGAACTGAAGGAAAAAGGGGAAAGCGAAGTGAAGAGGAGAAAAAACAATAATAAAAAAACAGGAGTGAAAACAAGAGAGAGAGAAGGACGAAAATGGAAAATGAAGAAGTTTAAGAAGGTAACAAAAAAAAAAAAAAAAAAAAAAAAAAAAAAAAAAAACGAGAAAGGGAGGGGCATGAAACAGGAAGGAAAGAATAGCGAAGGAGGGTGGAAAGGAGGAGGGGGAGCAAGGGGAAGTGAAGAAAGAGGGGAGTAGGGAAAAATCGTTAAGATAACACATCCTGTAGCTGCCTGGTGCGTACTCAGGCCAGCTGCATGGCTGACCTGGGCCGAGGAGGTCATGCAACTTCCTGGGTCATGAGCTGTTCGCTTCGCCGATTTTTTCCTCCTCCTCCTCCTCCTTACTTCTTCTTCTTCTTCTTCTTCTTATTCCTCTTCTTCTTCTTCTTCTTCTTCTTCTTCTTCTTCTTCTTCTTCTTTTTCTTCTTCTTCCTCTTCTCCTTCTCCTTCTTCTTCTTCTTCTTCTTCTTCTTCTTCTTCTCCTTCTTCTTCTTCTTCTTCCTCTTCTTCCTCTTCTTCTTCTCCTTCTTCTTCATCTTCTTCTTCTTCTTCTTTTTCTTCTCCTTCTTCTTCTTCTTTTTCTTCTCCTTCTTCTTCTTCTTTTTCTTCTCCTTCTTCTTCTTCTTCTCTTCTTCTTCTTCTTCTTCTTCTTCTCCTTCTCCTTCTCCTTCTTCTTCTTCTTCTTCTTCTTCTTTTTCCTCTTTTTTCTGCTTCTTCTTCTTCGTCTTCCTCTTCTTCTTCTTTTCTTTCTTCTTTTTCTTCCTCTTCTTCTTTTCTTTCTTCTTTTTCTTCTTCCTCCTCACCTTCTCCTTCTTCTTCTCCGTCTTCTTATTCATTTTCGTCGTTCTTTCCTTTTCTCTATTTCTTGAGCACACGTGTTCATTCTGTTATTTTCTTTCCCCTTTCTATCCTTTTTATTTAATTCGTGTTTCTTACTGTTTATTCTTTCCTTTTTCTCTCTTTTTTTTGTTCGTTTGTTTGTTTGTTTGTTTGTTTAATTGTTTTCAAGTAAAGGATAAGGTAACCCTTGATTGTGAAAACGAATTTGTTTGTTTGTTTTTCTCTCTCAAATTTTCTGTTTTATTTTCTGTTATATTTCTGATTATCTTTATCCTCCTTATCTCCTTATCTTCTTTTCACCTACTTTTCCTCGTTTTTCTTTCTCCTCTTCTTCCTTTTCCTTTTCCTTTTCTCTTCCCTTCCATTTCCTTCCTACGTTTCTGCTTCTCCTCATCGTCTTTCTTTTGTTTATTTCCCTGTTCCACTTCCCTTTCCTCTTCGTTACTATCCACCTGCTCCTCTTCTTTTATCCTTTTCTGTCTCTTCTTCCTCCTTCGTCTCCTCTTCTGTTTTCTTTTCTGTTTATACTCTTCCCCTCTCCCTCTGCTCCTTCTTTCTTCCTTCGCGCCTTTCGCCTCATTTTAACTTTTTTCCTTGTTTTGTTTTGTTTATCTCTCTCTTCGTCTCTCTTCCTCTCTGTTTCTTTTTTCCTGTTCTCCCTTTTCTACTTTTTTTCCTTCTCCTCCTCCTTTTCCCCTTCCTCCCTTTCTTCCTCCTCCTCCTCCTCCTCCTCCTCCTACTCCTCCTCCTCCTCCTCCTCCTCCTCTTCCTCTTCCTCCTCCCTCCCTCCCTCATTTCTTCCCCTCCCTTCCCATCTTCCTTTCCTCCCTCCTTCTTCCCTCCCCTTCCTCCTTCCTCTCCTCCCCTCCCTTCCCACCCTCCTTCCTTTCCTTCCACCCTCCCTCCCTGCCCATCCTCCTCCTTTCTATCCCTTCCTTCCTCCTGCCCTTCTTTCTTTCCACCCCTCCTCCCCTCCCCCCTACCCTCTCACCCGTCCCACCCTCCCGCCCATCCACCCACCCTTCCTCCTTTCCTATCCACCATCCTTCTCTCCTTCTCTCCCCACGCTCTCTCCCTCCCCACTCTCCCTCCCTCCTACCTTCCCAACCTTCCTCCCTCTTTTCCTATCCACCCTCTCTCTCTCCTTCCCTCCCCACCCTCCATCCCTTCTTCCTTCTCCACCTCCCTCCCTCCTTCCCTCCCCACCCTCCCTCCTTCCTTCCCTCCCCACCCTCCCTCCTTCCTTCCCTCCCCGCCTTCCCCCCCTCCTTCCTTCCCCGCCCTACCTCCTTCCTTCCCTCCCCACCCTCCCTCCTTACTTCCCTTCCCGCCTTCCTTCCCTCCCTCCTTCCCCGCCTTCCCTCCCTCCTTACTTCCCCACCCTCCCTCCCTCCTTCCTCCCCACCCTCCCTTCCTCCCTCCTTCCCCACCTTCCCTCCCTCCTTCCCTCCCCACCCTCCCTCCCTCCTCCTTCCCCACCCTCCCTCCTTCCTTCCCTCCCCACCCTCCCTCCCTCCTTCCTTCCCTCCCTCCTTCCTTCCTTCCCCACTCCCTCTCTCCCTCCTTCCCCAACCTCCCTCCCTCCCTCCCTCCTTCCCCACCCTCCCTCCCTACCCTCCCTCCTCACCCTCCCTCCCTCCTTCCCTCCCCGCCCTCCGAGGGGAAGTGCAGTAAGGCGGCGGTCGTGATGGGCGAGTGTTTTCCCCTCGTGCGCATGATGACCGCCATTGGGTAAGCTCTCCGTGACGTAGATCTGCCTGGCCTTTATGGCGGCTTTGACGAGTTATTTTCCTGCGTCGTTTAATAGATGTAGTGGCGTCTCGCGAACTCGTTCTTTCTCTTCCTCTTCCTTTCTCTCTTTCTCTTTCTCTCTTTCTTTCTCTTCCTCTCTCTCTTTATCTTTCGCTCTCTTTCTTATTTCTTTCGCTCGCTCTATCTCTCTTTCTTTCGGTCGTTTTTTTTTTTCTTTTTCTTTCGCTCGTTTTCTTTCTTTCTCTTTCTTTCTTCTCTCTCTCTCTCTCTCTCTCTCTCTCTCTCTCTCTCTCTCTCTCTCTCTCTCTCTCTCTCTCTCTCTCTCTCTCTCTCTCTCTCTCTCTGTCTGTCTCTCTATTTCCCCCCCTCTCTCTCTGTAATCTATTTATCTATTCATCTCTATCTCTCTCTCTCTCTATCTATCTATCTATCTATCTATCTATCTATCTATCTATCTATCTATCTATCTATCTATCTATCTATCTGTCTAACTATATATATGTTTATCTGTCCATCTGTCTACTTCTGTCTACAAGCATTACCATTTCGCTAAAAAGTGGTGGTAGGTATATTATTGGCATTGGTAAGAACAAAAACAGCAATAATCCCATTAACAACAACAATGACAACAACAACAATAATAACAACAACAACAATAACAATAACGCTATCAACAAAAACAACAATAACACAAAAACAACAATAACAACAACAACAATAACACAAAAACAACAGTAAGAACAATAACAATAACAATAACAAAAAAACACAAAATATAAAAAAAAAAAAAAAAAAAAAAAAGAGTAGCACCATCTGTCCAGAAGATATAACCAAAAGTTATCATAAACAATAAGATTCCCCCCTCGAGTCTCGTATTAAAAAAAAAAAAAAAAAAAGATGGTATCTCGATATTTTCTTTGCATCTCAAACACTGCCCTCGAGACGTTGATATTTATATATATATATTTAAAAAAAGGAGGAATATCTCTCTTTGTAAGTAAAATGTAAACAAACATTGGGCAGATTTTCGGTCATGTAAGGCATAAAAAGAATTCGTGTGACGGCCTAGGGGTAGCGGTCAACATGACAGACGGGGAGGGGAGGCAAAGTTCACCACATATTCACAAGATTCTGTTTGTCCTCAGGGGGTTAGGGAGCATGTTGGGGGGGGAAGACGGGGGGGAGAGGGGGGGAGGAGGGGGAGGAATGGGGAGGAGGAACTGTTGGAGGGGGATGGGAGTTTTTTTTTGTTTGTTTTTTTGAAGGGGGGTTAGGAAGGTAGGAAGGCAGGAGGGAAAAGGTAAGGAGGGAGGAGTGGAAAGGTAGGAAGGGAGGAGTGGAAAGGCAGGAAGGGAAGAAGGAAAGGTAGGAAGGGAGAAAGGAAAGGTAGGAAGGGAAGAGGGAAAGGTAGGAAGGGAGGAAGGAAAGGGAGATGATAACTTGTGGTGAAGGGAAGAGGGAAGGGAAAAAGTTAACATGGGTGGGAGGAAAAGGGAGAGAAAAAGGGAGGGAGGGAGGAAGGGGGTAGTAGTAGGGGTATTAGGGATGAAGGGAGGAGGTAGAATGAAGGGAGAGTGGGAAAGGGAGGAGGGAAGAGGGAAAGGGAGAAAGTAACATGTGGTAAGGGGGAAGGCAAAGAAGCAACATGTAGGGTGGTGAAAGGGAGAGGTACTTTTAGGGGAGGAAAGGAAAGGGAGGTGGTACTAAGGGAGAAAAGGAAGAAGTTTCCGTAAAGGGGGGGAGCAAAGGAAGAAGTATTCGTAAGGGGGGGTGAAGCAAAGGGAGAGTGGACAAAGTAGGAGGAAAAGGGAAGGGGGGGATAGGAGGTAGCAAGGAAAGGGAGAGAAAAGGTTACTAACCTAATGCCATAGCTACTCTTACCCATCTCCCCCGCCCCGCCCCCATCTCCAACATCTCCACCTTCCCCTACCTTTTCTTCCCCTCTTCTCTCCCCTCACCTCCCCCCCCCCCCTCCCCCCCTCCCCTCACAAGTCCATGCCAAGCCCCCAGGTATTGATGTATGTTGTGTATGTTGTTGGGCATACTGGAGCCACATGTTGGGCGAGAGAGGTGGAGGTGAGGGTGGGGGGTGGAGGTGGGGGGGGGTGGAGGTGGAGGTGGGAGGTGGAGGTAGAGGTGGAGGTGGGGGGTGGAGGTGGAGGGGGGGTGGAGGTAGAGGTGGAGGTGGGGGGTGGAGATGGAGGGTGGAGGTGGAGGTGGGGGTGGGGGTGAAGGTAGAGATAGAGGTGGAGGTGGAGGGGGGGGGTGAAGGTGGAGGTGGAGGTGGAGGCGAAGGAAACGTTGGAGATGGAGGTTTATCGTAAAAGAAACAGAAGATTAATCATAGAACACAAACCTACCAGAAAACAAACAAACAAACAAACAAACAAATAACAAAAAAAAATAATAACACACAAAAAAAAACATTACCGAAAAAGAAAAACGATTATTATTTAAAGTCTCGGCTACATAATTGTCCATCGTCGGAAAATAATTCTTCTTAAAGATTAGCGTCAGCCCCTTCCTTCTTACGCGGGGTCGGGCTGACGCTACAGGAACTGCCAAGAAAACGAAAAGAAGAAAAGAGAGAAAAAGACAGAGAAAAGAGAGAAAGAACAACATAGATAGAAATGGGAAGATAAGAAAGAAAACGAAAAGAGAGAAAAAAAATAAAAAAGAAAGAAAGCATGAAATAACGAAAAATGAGAGGAAAAGACAGAGAAAAGAGAGAAAGAAGAAAATAGAAAGAAATGGGAAGATAAGAAAGAAAACGAAAAGAAAGAGAAAGAAGAAAAAAGAGAGAAACAAGGAGGAAATATAGAAAACGAAAAGCAAAAGAGAGAAAAAGACAGAGAAAAGAGAGAAAGAAGAAAATAGAAAGAAATGGGAAGATAATAAAGAAAACGAAAAGAAAGAAAAAGAAGAAAAAAAAGAGAATAAAAGGAGGAAATAAAGAAAACGAAAAGAAGAAAAGAGAGAAAAAGACAGAGAAAACAGAGAAAGAAAAAAATTGAAGGAAATGGGAAGATAATAAAGAAAACGAAAAGAAAGAAAGAGAGAAAAAGACAGAGAAAAGAGAGAAAGAAAAACAATAGAAGGAAATGGGAAGATAATAAAGAAAACGAAAAGGAGAAAATAGAGAAAAAGACAGAGAAAAGAGAGAAAGAAAGATAATAGAAGGAAATGGGAAGGTAATACAGAAAACGAAAAGAAAGAAAAAGAAGTGAAAAGAAAGAAAAAATGAGGAAATAAAGAAAACAAAAAAGAAAAAAATAGAAGGAAATGGGAAGATAATAAAGAAAACGAAAAGAAAGAAAAAGAAGAAAAATTGAGAGAAAAAAGGAGGAAATAAAGAAAACGAAAGAAAGAACGAGAGAAAAAGAGAGAGAAAAGAGAGAAAGAAAAAAATAGAAGGAAATGGGAAGATGATAAAGAAAACGAAAAGAAGAAAATAGAGAAAAAGACAGAGAAAAGAGAGAAAGAAAGATAATAGAAGGGAATGGGAAGATAATAAAGAAAACGATAGGGAAGAAAAAGAGGAAAAAGGAGAGAAACAAGAAGGAAATAAAGAAAACGAAAAAAAAGAGAGAAAAAGACGGAGAAAACAGAAAAACAACAAAATGGAAGAGAAAAAAAAAAAAAAAAACAGAAATCGCAAAATAAGAAATGTGGAAAAAAAACGCAAAAAAAAGAACAAGAAGCAGAATAAGAAAGCGGGAAAAAAAGGAAAAAAGAAAATGCAAAATAAGAAGAAGAAGAAAGATAAAAATTAAAAACCAGAATAAAAAAAATGATCGAAATAAAAAGCAAGAAAAGGATCATAATCATAAAGGCTTGAGATCAATTATTTCACGTACGAAAAAAGGTCATGTGAGATACGTACGAAAGGTTCATTCCACGTACGAAAAAGGCCATGTTAGATACGTTCGAAAGGTTCATTCCACGTACGAAAAAGGCCATATCAGATACGTACGAAAGGTTCATTCCACGTACGAAAAAGGTCATGTGAGATACGTAAGAAAGGTTCATTCCACGTACGAAAAAAGGTCATGTGAGATACGTTCGAAAGGTTCATTCCACGTACGAAAAAGGCCATGTCAGATACGTACGAAAGGTTCATTCCACGTACGAAAAAGGCCATGTCAGATACGTACGAAAGGTTCATTCCACGTACGAAAAAGGCCATGTCAGATACGTTCGAAAGGTTTATTCCACGTACGAAAAAGGCCATGTCAGATACGTTCGAAAGGTTCATTCCACGTACGAAAAAGGTCATGTGAGATACGTACGAAAGGTTCATTCCACGTACGAAAAAAGGTCATGTGAGATACGTAAGAAAGGTTCATTCCACGTACGAAAAAGGCCATGTCAGATACGTACGAAAGGTTCATTCCACGTACGAAAAAGGCCATGTCAGATACGTACGAAAGGTTCATTCCACGTACGAAAAAGGCCATGTCAGATACGTTCGAAAGGTTTATTCCACGTACGAAAAAGGCCATGTCAGATACGTTCGAAAGGTTCATTCCACGTACGAAAAAGGTCATGTGAGATACGTACGAAAGGTTCATTCCACGTACGAAAAAAGGTCATGTGAGATACGTTCGAAAGGTTCATTCCACGTACGAAAAAAGGTCATGTCAGATACGTACAAAAGGTTCATTCCACGTACGAAAAAGGCCATGTTAGATACGTTCGAAAGGTTCATTCCACGTACGAAAAGGCCATGTCAGATACGTACGAAAGGTTCATTCCACGTACGAAAAAGGTCATGTTAGATACGTTCGAAAGGTTCATTCCACGTACGAAAAGGCCATGTCAGATACGTACGAAAGGTTCATTCCACGTACGAAAAAGGTCATGTGAGATACGTACGAAAGGTTCATTCCACGTACGAAAAAAGGTCATGTGAGATACGTTCGAAAGGTTCATTCCACGTACGAAAAAGGCCATGTCAGATACGTACGAAAGGTTCATTCCACGTACGAAAAAGGCCATGTGAGGTACGTACGAAAGGTTCATTCCACGTACGAAAAAGGCCATGTCAGATACGTTCGAAAGGTTTATTCCACGTACGAAAAAGGCCATGTCAGATACGTTCGAAAGGTTCATTCCACGTACGAAAAAGGTCATGTGAGATACGTACGAAAGGTTCATTCCACGTACGAAAAAAGGTCATGTGAGATACGTACGAAAGGTTCATTCCACGTACGAAAAAAGGTCATGTGAGATACGTTCGAAAGGTTCATTCCACGTACGAAAAAGGTCATGTCAGATACGTTCGAAAGGTTCATTCCACGTACGAAAAAGGTCATGTGAGATACGTACGAAAGGTTCATTCCACGTACGAAAAAAGGTCATGTCAGATACGTTCGAAAGGTTCATTCCACGTACGAAAAAGGTCATGTCAGATACGTTCGAAAGGTTCATTCCACGTACGAAAAAGGCCATGACAGATACGTACGAAAGGTTCATTCCACGTACGAAAAAGGCCATGTCAGATACGTACGAAAGGTTCATTCCTCGAACGAAAATATTGTGTCAGGTGCAAAAGTTTGGATACGTACGAAAATGAAGTCAGATTTTTTGGCATGTACGAAAATGAAGTCAGGCTTTGACACGTACGAAAGATTCATGTCAAGTACGAAAAAAAAATCATGTCAGATGTAAAAGCTTCTCAAGTACGACATAATTATGCAACATTACGAAAAAAAATACTCATCAAATGTTTATATAATTTACGAAAAGTTAAATCCACAAAATAATATATATCTACATAAACGTAAATAAATAGATAAATAAATAAAACACGAATGCTTAAAACAAACAACAAACCTAAATAGGCTTATAAAACTTTGGATCTCCCCGAAGGCCTAAACTTCTGAAAATAATATTCTATAACGAACCAAGCTCACCCGAACAGGCCTTCGAAACTCTGCTGGAATTTTTAAGAGTCAAGAGAACGAAAAACAAAGAGGAAATAAGAGATCTAGAATGTTCTAGAATGTTCTAGAATGTTCTCGTAAAATGCGTGTTCTTCACCTCTTTGTGTAATTGATTTATTAATATTATGCGTGAGGTTAAGGTTAATTCTGTCGGAAGTTTTAAGAGTCAAGAGAACGAAAAACAAAGAGGAAATAAGAGTTCTAGAATGTTTTAGAATGTTCTAGAATGTTCTCGTAAAATGCGTGTTCTTCACCTCTTTGTGTAATTGATTTATTAATATTATCCGTGAGGTTAAGGTTAATTATCCTTCCCTCCTTCCATCCCTCCTGTTCTGTTGGATGGAAGAGTCGGATTGTGAAATCTTAATTGTTTGCATATTCATTCTGATTATATTTAGTTTCTCATAGTTCCTTATTTAAATTTATCATAAACTGGATATTGACCATTTTATTCGCTTATGTATATACCCCAGTAAATATGGTATTTTAGGATTTTAGTTCAGGAGAATATCTACGTGATAGAGTGATATAGAAAGGGAGTTGTCAGGGCGGCGGGATCCAGAGTGATTGAATGTGTCAAGTCATCAGGGTGTAAGGAGAGTGAAAGGTGTCAAGAGTGACAGGATGAGACACGAACAGGGTGGGCTGATAACGAGAGTGTCAGAGGAAGCAGTGCATTGCAGTCGGGGTGTCAGGGTGACAGGGGAGCGAGGATGGCGGACTGTCAAGGTGTCAGCATGTCAGAGTGTCTTGAAGGCGGCGTCCCACAATGAGGACATTACAGCCGCGACTGTGTAGCTGGTGACACTCGTGCCGGGGCCGAGGTCGCATCCGAAACCGTGTGGTCGTGGCTTGGTCTTGGGATGTTCGGCCTTTCTCTTTTTCCCCCCTTCGTCTGTCTGAGTTTGAGCTAAAGTTATTGCAGTCTTGCATTAGCAGAATCATTTGGTATGAGGCCATTTGCATAATTGTTAGAAAGGCTTTATGTGTTTCCCTCGAAGAGCTGACAATATTAGTAATGGCATTCGGACTAAGAGGTAGCTGTACCTGATGCATTATTCCAGGTGGGTGGATGAGCGCCGGCCCCTCCCGCCATCTTTCCACATTAACATGAATTACCAATGAAAATGGCCACGGCGATCCGCACCAATCGGCAGGATCCGCCCGAGATTCCCTCGTGGCAAGCATCCTTGTTCCCGGGCGAGCTAGGAGCCAAGATGGAGGGCGAGGGAGCGCCGGGTTAAGGCATTTTCCCGCCACTCCGCCCGGTGATGGATCCCCCGGCTGAGAACACAGGACAGCGGCTAATAGTGTGTGTTGATCTACACCCATGCTGCAGTCGCTGCTTATATCACATCGTCCGTCGGACATTTAGATAAACACGAGTCCATCATGCAAATAAGCCAGCGGGCGAGAGCGCAAGCGGCGATGCACAAGAAATTAGAAATGGTTTACACTCGCGACTCCCATCTCGGGTTACCGTTTTTTGTGCGACTTCAGCGCAGGTTTGGGATGAATCAACATTATCATCGCGATGGAAGTCCTGATAATTAACGCGATTGGAAACCTACAGGTTTTTCTAAATTGTGTTGACTAATAGACATTACACACATCAACTGTTATATGTCAATTTCGTTGGTGGGCCTCTCCGTTCGCTTAACATTTCTCTTTGTTGCTTTAAAGGCCGATCGAGCTGACTTTTTTCTCTGTTTCATGTTGCCGGTATACCGCGACTTGTTTCACAATATTTCGTTGTTACCAGAAACATAGGCTACTCTCTCTCTCTCTCTCTCTCTCTCTCTCTCTCTCTCTCTCTCTCTCTCTCTCTCTCTCTCTCTCTCTCTCTCTCTCTCTCTCTCTCTCTCTCTTATCTGTTTTCCCATGAACAGACTCCCCAGAAATTACTAATCGACCATACTCTAAGGAACTTCCTCAATAACGAAGGTTGAAGGAAACACCATACAGTATAACAAAGGAATACTTCAGCAGTCACCAATTCAATCAAGGAACGGCAAAAACTCTACAACCCGCATCTCACAAACAGCCCACTTCTGAGCAGATAAACTAGGGTGGTAAATAAACTTACTTAAACTTAATTCAAGCTCACAATTCACTTTTTTTAACAAAATGGGTTATTTGCTTAGAGATGTGAGAAAAAGATAACATCGCGCTTATAAGTCTTATGTCATTACATCAATTTACAGATAGGTAGATATATAGTTAGGAAGGTAGGTAAGTAGGTAGATAAGTAGGTTGGTGGATTGATAGATATTTAGATAGATAGAGATAGAGACAAATAGGCAGGCAGGTAGGTAAAGAGACAGACAGATAGATTAATTGACTAATTGATTGATAGTTAGATAGATAGCTAGATAGATAGTAGGCAGACAGACAAACACAATCATGCATACATAAATACCTAATTACACACATACATTCATGCATACATACATACATACATACATACATACATACATACATACATATACGGAATGAAAGATAGACAGACAGACATACATACACGCAGGCAGACAGACATACAGAAACAGACAAACAAACAGAAAGACAGACAGACTGACAGATAGACAGACAGCCAGACAGATAGACAGACAGATAGACAGATAGACAGACAGACAGATAAACAGAGAGATAGAGAGAATGATATAAATTCAATAAACCAAAGATTTGATATGTAACCGCATACTCTGAAGAATATAATCAATTCGGTAATTAAACTTGTCTGCGCATGAATAATTGCCCAATAATGGTAAACAGGGAACGTAATTAGAGAGAAACAAAAAGTCCTTGTGATAGAAAGAGTAGATAGATAATGAGTGATTGCAGTTTATCTAAAGGGAATTTTTGGTGTAAATTGTGAGTTGTCGTGTTATTTTTCTTTTTATTTTTTTATTTTTATTTTTCTTGGGGGGGGGGATGTAATTTTTTTGAAAAAAATGAATGATTTGTTAAAATGAGAGATGGAAAAATAGAGAGGGAGTTAGAGAATGAGAGAGAGAGAGAGAGAGAGAGAGAGAGAGAGAGAGAGAGAGAGAGAGAGAGAGAGAGAGAGAGAGAGAGAGAGAGAGAGAGAGAGAATGAATAAGAGAGAAGAGAAAGAGAATGAATAAGAGAGAAAGAGATGGAGAATGAATAAGAGAGACAGAGATAAAAAATGAATAAGAGAGAAAGAGAGAGAGGAGAAAGAAAGATATCAAAATATAATAGAAAAGAAAGAATGAAACTTTGAAAGTCAGAGAAAAAAAAATACATAATCAATTCAAGGAAAATTAAGTAACAAAGTAAAAAAAAAAAAAAAAACACAAAAAAACACACACACGAGCTTAACCACAATTGCCAGTGTTTTGGTTCGACAGACAGGTATTTTTGTACCATTTGCGTAGCACGATTCACCGCAAATTTGACAATGCTCTGTATCCTTTCACTTTCTCCAGTCTATTTGCAAACAAAATAAATAAATAGATGAAAAAAAAGGTGTACAAGAATTTTATTTAATTCTGAAATTAGATAGAATTAAAGAAGATGGCTATGCAAAAATTAATAAGCAAAAAAACACACACACTCTACAGATATGTTTTTGTTTTCTTTTGTTCAATTCTAAAATAAGATAACAAAATAATATATATATATATATATATATATATGTCTTTTGTTTTGGCTGTTGTCTTCGAATCAATTTTGGTTTCTTTCCTAAAC
>NC_061853.1:3676318-3678818 GCF_019202785.1 Penaeus chinensis | reverse complement strand
CCCTTATAAACTTTACACAACTGAAATGCAGTGAAAAGGGTGTCAAAAGGCCTATTTCTATTTCACTCTTAATTCTATTCTTATTTCATTTTATTTCATATTCTCATTTCATACTTTTAATTCATATTTGTAGTTGTCATTTTCTAAATTCTAGAAAGAGGGAAGGGGGCGAGAGAGAGGGAGAGAGGCAGATAGATAAATAGAAAGACAGATTGAAAGATAGGCAGATAGATAAATAGATAGATAAATAGAGAGAGAGAGAGAGAGAGAGAGAGAGAGAGAGAGAGAGAGAGAGAGAGAGAGAGATTGAAAGATAGATTTACAGGTAGACAAATAGACAGATATGTAGATGACTAAATGCAGGAGATTGTGTGTGTGTGTGTTGCTTACCCATTCTATATCTAATGATACTTTCTCTTTCACATCTTTCTTTTTCCTGTGCCTTTCCTACCCCATTTTCCTATCCCTTATCCATCTATCCACCCATCTATCCACCCATCTATCCACCATGCTCTCCATCCCTCACGCACCTCCCTAACATTTCGTGATATTACGCACACAACCTTTTGGGTGTATTATCGTGTCCGCCATTAGGCTCCGTCAAATATAAATTCAATTCGACCTTTCCCCGATTCCGCATTCTTCCAAATCTATCCAGAATAATGATGATAATAATAATGATCATCGGGGTTGTTTACGTTCGCATCGCCCGTTCTTGTAAGTGAATCCGCGCAGACGGTTGGGGCAGACGCTCTCTGTTTTGTTCATTTCTCTCTCTCTCTCTCTCTCTCTCTCTCTCTCTCTCTCTCTCTCTCTCTCTCTCTCTCTCTCTCTCTCTCTCTCTCTCTCTCTCTCTCTCTTATCTCTCTTAGTCTACTGATGTTTTTCTTTCTTTTTCTTTCTTCTCCATTTTCTTCTTAATTAGTTCCTTTCTTCTTATTCGCATTCTGTTTCTTCTTCTTTTCATTTCTTATTTCATATGTTCTTTCTTCCGCTTTATCACTTCCCCTCAATCCTCCTCCTTCTCCTGCCACTGTTGCTCCTCCTCCATCTCCTCCTCCTCCTCCTCCTCCTCCTCCTCCTCCTCCTCCTCCTCCTCCTCCTCCTCCTCCTCCTTTTCTGCCTCCCTTTATTCTTCCCCTTTTCTCCTTATTCGTCTTCCACCTATACCTCCTCCCCTTATCTTCTCTTTTCCTTTTCCTCTCTTCTTCCTCTTCCAGCCCTTCTTCTCTCTTTTCCTCACACCTCCTCCTCTCCCCCCCTCCTCCTCCTCCTTCTCCTCTCCTCCTCCACTTCCTCCCCCCCTCTTCCTCCCCCCTCGTCCTCCTCCTCCTCCTCTTCATCCTCTTCTTCATCCTCCCTCCTCCTCTCACCGCCCTTTCTTCTTCTTCCTCCTCCCTCTTCCCCCTCTTCCTCCTCCTCCTCCTCCTCCTCCTCCTCCTCCTCCTCCTCCTCCTCCTCCTCCTCCTCCTCCTCCTCCTCCTCCTCCTCCTCTTCTTCCTCTACCGTTTACGTAACCATCGCGAGTTATAATCCCCCGCCTCGGACCACCTCTGGGGCAAGGAACCGGCCAGGAATTGGAGGATAGACCAAATCCCGGTATTATTTCCGAGGAGCGTGTTATTTTGTGATTCACAGTGCCCCGAGCTGTTGACTCTAGTGCGCCTCAAAACTGCAGTAAAAAGTTCCCCGATGCTCAGGGGGCCTAAAATGATTGAAAAGCTTTTGGATTCTGCTTGGCTAGACTTGTGAGATTTTTTTTTTTCTTTTTCTTTTTTTTTCTTTGTTTCTCTGTTTTTTTTTCTTCTTTTCTTTCTTTCTCTTTGGTTTTGTTTTCTTTGGTTTTCTATTCTTGTTTGTTTATTTGTTTTCTTTTATGGGAGGTTTTTTTTTTATTTGTTTGTTTGTTCGTTTGCTTTATCGTCGGTCGATGGGTTTCTCTGGGCGAAATTTATACCATTGTTTAGTTCTTAATTTATCTTATTTTCTTCCTCTCCTCTTCTCTTTCTCCTGTTCCCCCTTTCTCTTAATTTTCTCTCCTTACAGTCATCTCCCCCTTTTCCTCTTTCCTTCTCTTCTTCTCCCCTTCCTCACCCTTATCTCTTCCCTTCCCCTCTCATCTTTTCTTTCTCTTATCACGTATTCCTCTTTCCTTCCCCCTTTCCCCTTCCCCCCTTCCCCCCCAAAAAAAACTAAAACAAAGAAATATAAAAAACACAGACACAGACAGACACAGCCCCCCCCCTCCCCACACTCACACACAGACCCCCCTCCCCTCCACACATACACACACACACACACATACCCCTCCACACACACACACACACACACACACACACGCGCGCGCGCGCGCGCACGTACGGAGCAAAACAAAAGACTATCGTGATGCGTGCGTAGTTTTCTTTATTCGCGATCGCCAATGCCCTCTTTGGAAGGCATACTATCCAATTCTGCTTGACATTTCCTCTCGCTGTGTCGGTAAGGGATGGGGTGGGATAAA
>NC_061853.1:3661318-3666318 GCF_019202785.1 Penaeus chinensis | reverse complement strand
AGAGAGAGAGAGAAGAAGGAAGGGAGGGGGGAGTGAGAGAGAGAAAGAGAAAGGGGGGGAAGGGGAGGGAGTAGCAAAATGTAGATAGAAGGGAGTGGGTGAAGGTGGGGGGGGGGGGTCATACATGCTTAATTTAAGAAAAGTAAGAACAAAATGTTTACATATTTGTTTCTGAAAATAAAGAATATAGAAAAAAAGGTAACTCAATGAGGAAAAAAAAAATCATCATTCGTAATGAAGGAATGAAAAAACGTGTGAGTGTATGTGTGTGTGTGTGTGTGTGTGCGTGTGTATGCGTGTGCGTGTGTGTGTGTGTGTGTGTGTGTGAAAGGAAAACCATTCTTTCACTCCAAATAAACAGGAAATGGCAGACTAAATCCTCGACGTAGAATCCTCCTAAAAAAAAAAAAAAAAAAAAAAAAAAAAAAAAAAAAGGATTGGTTGAATTGACTTGCAACCGAAGGGAAACGCATTTATTGCTGGAAGAATGCGTATGCATGGAAATCATCTCGTGCCTTTGGGATGAAAAGGAGAAATGTCACGCTATCGCTCTGTTATTCACGGTGAAATGAGATCATTTTGAAGCTCCTCTCTGGCGATCATGTATCAACTGAATGATACTCTACATATACATGCACACACACATACATATGTATACGTGTGTGAGTGAGTGTGTGTGTGTGTGTGTGTGTGTGTGTGTGTGTGTGTGTGTGTGTGTGAGTGTGTGTGTGTGTGTGTGTAGATAGATAGATAGATAGAGAGATATAGATATAGATATGCGTGCGGTTGTCTATTCAGGAATCTAATACAATCCAGCATCCAATCTATATACCCCAGCCGACCGGAGAGGCGCCCGTGCTGACGTACAGAAGCATCCCCCCCCTCTCCCCCACCCACAAACCCCCCTCTCCCCCTTCCATCCATCCTTTCCCCCTCGTTCCACCCAACCCACACTCCCTCTCCCACCCTCCACCCTCTCCCCCTCATCCCACAAACACCCTCTCCCCCTCACCTCACCCTCCCCCTTCTCACACCCACCCCCTCTCACCCACTACCCCTCTAACCACCCTCTTACCCACCCTCCCCCCTATCACACCCCTGTCATCCACCCCCTCTCACACCCCTCTCACACATCACCCCTTCCCCCCACCCCCTCTAACCCCCCTCTTACCCACCCTCCCCCCTATCACACCCCTCTCACCCACCCACCCCTCTCACACCCACCCCCTCTCACCCACCCCCTCTAACCCCCCTCTTACCCCCTCTCACCCCCTCTCACACATCACCCCCTCTCACCCACCCCCTCTAACCCCCCTCTTACCCACCCTCCTCCCTCTCAACCCCCCTCTTACCCACCCTCCCCCCTCCCTAACCCCCCTCTTACCCACCCTCCCCCCTCTCAACCCCCCTCTCAACCCCCCCTCCCCCCATTCCGAATCCAAGAGCGAGACACTCCGAACGAAGCTTTAAGACGAACCGTCAACAGGAATCGAACAAAGTGCCAATAGCCAGCAGGAGCGTCCACTTAAGTAGATCTGGGCGTCTTACTTAACACGGAAGCTGAGAAGATAATGAGGGGGGGGAAAAAGAAGAAAAAAAAAAGAAAAAAAAGAAAAAAAGGAGAGGGAGGAAGAAAGGATGGTGGGGGGTAGTGGGGGTTGGGGGGTGGGGGGTTGGGGGTGGGGGAGAGAGAGAGAGGGAGAGAGGGAGAGAATAGAATATAGAAAGAAAGGGTTTTTAGATGGATAGATAGAGAGAGGGGTAGATAGATAGATGGAGAGATAGATAGGTAGGTAGATAGATGGAGAGATAAGTAGATAGATAAATAGATAGATGGAGATACAGATAGATAGATAGATGGAGAGATAGGTAGATAGATAGATAGATAGATAGATAGATAGATTAGGTTCAATAATATCTATTGAACTATATTACAGAACAATGATGCATGTATATAGACAAAACAGATGGATAGATGCACAGATAGATAATGAGGTAGACAGATACAGAGATAGAAACAGACACAGATACAGATACAGATACAGACACAGATACAGAGATATATACAGATACATAAATACCAGTAAATTTATACATAGCGGGTGCCACTCTCTCCCTCGGCAACAGACCACGTCACACGAATCTCCCCAAACCAGTAACTGTAGAGGAAGACCTTGCAACATCCGCCCTCCTCACAAAGCTATAAATCCATAATGTTTAATTGCACAACCGTCATTAAATGGTAATGGTAATTCTTTTACTACTACTATAATCGTACTATTAGTAATACTATTACTACTACTACTACTATATTACTACTACTACTACTACTATTACTGCTACTACTACTACTACTACTACTACTACTACTACTACTACTACTACTGTATTACTACTACTACTATACTACTACTACTACTACTACTACTACTACTGTATTACTACTACTACTATACTACTACTACTATACTACTACTACTACTACTATATTACTACTACTACTACTATATTACTACTACTAATACTATACTACCACTACTACAACATTTAGCAGTATCACTACCAACCAAGTACATACAATGGAAGAATGAAACGAAATAGAAGGAAGGGAAAGAGACCGACCAATTCCCTTCACGTCGGCGGGTCCCCGAGGCAGCGGTGGAAGTCAGTCGTTCGCCGTGAGAAGTGAGAATTGTAATACGAGGTAGTGACTGAAGGAGGGTCGTTCGTTTGTCATTTTGGTTTGCTTGGGAGAGTCAAGGCGCACGCGGGGATTGGCGTGTCTCATTCTTCTTCTCCTCTTCATCTTCCTTTTCTGTTTCGTTTGTTTCTTCTTCTACTGCTACTTCTTTTTCTATTACTACTTCTACTACTACTACTTTCTTCTTCTTCTTCTTATCAATCTCCTTCTTCTTTTTTTTTTTTTTTTGTTTCTTCTGTTTCTTCCTCTACTGCTACTTCTTCTTCTACTACTTTTTCTAGTACTACTACTACTTTCTTCTTCTTCTTCTTCTTCTCCTTTTTCTTCTTCGTCTTCTATTTCCCCTCATCTGCTTCTACTTCTTTTTCTTCCACGCCTTCTTTTCTTCTTTTTCTTTATCTTTTTCTTTCTTGTTTTCTTTTTCTTTTTTATTTGTTTCTTTTTCGTCTTAATCTTCTCCCTCTTCTTCTTCTTTTTCTTTTTCTTTTTCTTTTTCTTTTTCTTTTTCTTTTTCTTTTTCTTTTTCTTTTTCTTCTTCTTTTTCTTTTTCTTTTTCTTTTTCTTTTTCTTTTTCTTTTTCTTTTTCTTTTTCTTTTTTTTTCTTCTAATTCATATTCGTTTTTCTATTAAGTCTACTTCTATTGCCTTTCCTTTTCTTTTTATTTTCGTGTTTTCTGTCTTTTCCATCTTTTGGTTGCATCGTAAAGAGTGTTAAGATTAGGTGTAAATGTTTATGTTTATGTTTATATTAGTGTTTACATATCTTTTTTTTTCTGTGAGAATCTTTTACTTTTTACTTTTTATTAATAATTCTCTTTTTTTTAGGGGGGGGGGGCATATCTTACAAAAGTGTTAAATATTGGCATTTACCTTTTTTTTATAATTATTATATCTGAACAAGACATTTCGGAGGGAGCGTTAGGATAAATTTTCCGAAAGCAATAATCAAAACAACGAATTAGCATAAAGTGAGAGCATTAACGAAGTAATTATCATATTTGGCGGCAAAAATATAATAATGATCTTGATAATAATAATGATAATAATAATAATAGTTATAATAATAATGATAATGATAATAATAATATTAATAATAATAATAATAATAATAATAATGATAATGATAGTAATATTAATAATAATAATAATAATAATAATAATAATAATGGTTATGATAATAATAATGATAATAATAATAATAATTATGATAATAATAATAATAATAATAATAATAATAATAATAAAAATTATAATGATAACAGCATTAGTAGTAATAATAATAAGGATAATGATGATAATAATAATATTAACAATAATAATGATACTACTACTATTACTAATAATAATAATAATAATAATAATAATATTAATAGTAAAGATAATGATAATGATATTGATGATGAAAATAATAACAATAACAATAATTCTGATATGTGAAGATGCACATATGTCTAATACGTCATCAAATACGGTAACTTAAGTAAAATATATATAAAGCTTATATAGAAGTGTAAGAAAGGTTACAATAAAAAAGGACACAATACTAAACAAATGAAGACTATGAATTTAAATTAATCGACTGATTTTTTTTATTTTGTTTAATGGACGAAAAAAAATGGACGAAACGCAATGGCCGGTTTTGTATATTTCGTTCAAAGCACAACAATCTCGATTTAGAAAAGATTGAGAGAGTAAAAATAATGAAAGCTATTATTTATTCACATGTAACATCATGATACGGTTTTCTGATGTAGATATAGTATTGATATAACGTTGGTTGCACAAATCATCGTATTAAGTGATCAAATGTCAACGAAAATGGTAATCAAACATTAAATATTAATTGATTTTCTCTTTTCTAAACTGCATATTCTATTTAGTATGATTGATTCAAAGGCTATGAGTCTCTTGCATATGATAGTAAACATACAAATAAAAAGAAAAAAAAAATCAGATTGGTGATCAATTATACCGATAACATTTCACGATAACGCTAAACACTGCTTCAGATTATCTCAGATTAATACTCATCCAAATCTCGGCAAATCTCAGACTGATATTAATGAGATGATGATCAGTCGGCCATGACGCTACTAGGCCTCCCATGTCACCATCATTAAACCTGAGATTATTTCTGAGTGATAAAGATGAATCAGCTGTTCTGAGAATTTTCGACGCTAAAGACACGTGAACATTCGGACAGCGATTGTTTGTTGTTGTTGTTGTTGTAGTTGTTGATGTTGCTGGTTCATGGTGTTTGTTTCTTTTGAATTCTTTGTTTCTGTTTGTTGATGCTGTT
>NC_061853.1:3646318-3656318 GCF_019202785.1 Penaeus chinensis | reverse complement strand
TTTTTATCTCCCTGCTTACCTCTCCACTTCTCTCTCTCTTTTATCAACTACCCTCCACGCTTCAGCTTCTCTTTCCAACCCTCCCCTCTCTCGTCCCCACTTTATAAATCTTCTTCGCTTCGACCCCTCTCCCCTATTTATCCATCCCCTCCCCACCCCTCTTCCCTCCCTACCCCTATCACTCTCTCCCTCTTTCTCACTTTATCAACTCCCTCCTCACCCCTCTTCCCTTCTTCCCCCTCTCTCAACCCTCTCCAAGCCTCGCGCCCCCCTTTCCCCAACCCTCTCTCCCTTTCTCGTTTTCTCAACCCCCACCCACCTCCTCTATACCTCCTCCCTACCCCTCTCCCTCTCTCCCCGTTTACCAACCCCTCCTCCCCACCCCTCCCTCTCTCTCTCCTTCCTCCCCACCCCTCCTTCTCTCTCCCCTCCCTCCCCACCCCCTCCCTCTCCCCTCCCCTTCCTCCCCACCCCCTCCCTCTCTTCCCCCTCCCGCCCTACCCCTTCGACCCTCCCTTTGTTCACCCTTTATGCCTGCCGCCTCAGCTCATTATCCTTGCCACAACCTGGAGGACCTCCCCCTTCCCCCCCTCCCCCCATTCCCCCTCCTTCCCCCTCCTGTCTCGGGTTTGGCTGGCACATTCCTTCGCCCACCTGTATGCCTTGTCATGTGCATATCTATCGACTGTGGCCTATGACAGTGTGTGCGAGTGTGTGTGTGTGTTGGGGGCAGGGGGGAGTGTAGGGGGGAAGTGGGGTGGAGAGTGGGTGTGGGGGTAGGGGGTGTATAGGGGTATGTGTGTGTGTGTCTGTGTTGGTGGATACGTTGGTCTGTCATATTGCTCTCTCTCTCTCTCCAACTTATCTACCTAAACACCATCTCTCTTTTCATCTGTCTTTCTCTACATCATCAATATACATTCTTTCCACATCATTTTTCTTCTATTCACTTCCCTCACACTAACATAGAGTCTCCATATCAACAACATCAACTCCGCTAATGTAATAAGTAATCATTGATAAAAAAGAGTTGAAAGAATTGTGAATGAAAACGTGTGGTTGATGTATATCGCCCCCCTCCCTCTCTCTCTCTCTCTCTCTCTCTCTCTCTCTCTCTCTCTCTCTCTCTCTCTCTCTCTCTCTCTCTCTCTCTCTCTCTCTCTCTCTCTCTCTCTCTCTCTCTCTCTCTCTCTCTCTCTCTCTCTCTCTCTCTCTCTCTCTCTCTCTCTCTCTCTCTCTCCTCCCCTCTCCACAACCCCCCTCCTTCCCCTCCAAACAACTCTCTTACCCCTCATTCCCTCCTCCCTCCTGAAAAACAAAAAAAAACAAACAAAAAAAATACTTGTTAGGTGGTTCCCGTCTCCCTGTGTGTGTTCTTTTCGCAGTATTTTTTATTGTTTGCTTGTTTTTGTTTGTTTTTGTTTGTTTGTGCATGATATGTGGATGAAATTGGGAAGAATCGAGCTACCTCTCTGTCTGTCTACATATCTGTCTGTCTGTCTTTTGTCTGTTTGTCTGTCTATTTATTTATCTGTCTATCTATTTGTCTATCTATCTATTTGTCTGTCTATCTATCTGTCTATTTCCTTATCTGCTATTTATCTGTCTATCCACCTACCTATTTCATTACATTATATACATATACATACATTAGAATGTATATGTATATGTATGTATGTATGTGTGTATGTATATATATATATATATATATATATATATATATATATTTATATATATGTGTGTGTATGTGTGTGTTCGCGTGTATGTGTGTATAAGTATGTGTATGTGTGTGTGTGTGTGTGTGTGTGTGTGTGTGTATACATATAAGACGGCGGACAAGCAAAAGTTGTCAATATAGTTATCGAATTTACAAATGAGATGTGTACACGTGTGTGTGAACAGAATCATGAAGAAAGTCGGAAGCTAGAAGGCAAGGAAGGTAAGATATAGCGCTCTTATTTTCATATCTTTAGTTCATGGGTCAATATTTCTCAAAGGAAAGCCACATTCAGAGTAAAATTCCAAATGATCGAATTGTTAAAAGAAATATATTTTCATTTGCGAAATTATACAATCTCATGCAGATACGGACGTCAATGCTGAGATGACCATAAACAGAGAGATACAAGGAACGCATAGCCACGCATAAATTAGAATAAATGAAAAATGAAAGTAATTATAAAAATGATAATGAGGAATATTAGGAGATGGATTTCAAAAAGAATTATTAAATGCTCACTTTCGTAACGATGTCTTTCTTGAAAATACATGGCAGAGAATCAAAAAAAAAAAAAAAAAGATAAAAAAAAAAGAAGGGGAAAAAAAAAAAATATATATATATATATATGCGAGTCTATGACGCCGAGAGATTTTCAATATATATATATGTGTGTGTGTGTGTGTGTGTGTGTGTGTGTGTGTGTGTGTGTGTACAAATACATGCATACATACATATATATATATTTTTTTTTTTTTTTTATCCATTTTCACTAACCACGGGGATATTAAGTCATCACCATTACTGACACACCACCATCTCGGCCATCACCAAAATAGTCATCACTACCTTCAGTTATGGACAACGCACACATTACCGTCTCTGAAGTCATCATTAAATCATCACCACCTTTTTAATCATCACCATTTTTTCAGTCATCACCATCACCTTTTCAGTCATCACCCCCATCACCACCTTTTCAGTCATCACCACCATCACCACCATTTCAGTCACCACCACCATCACCACCTTTTCAGTCACCATCACCACCATTTCAGTCACCACCACCATCACCACCTTTTCAGTCATCACCACCATCACCACCTTTTCAGTCACCATCACCACCTTTTCCCCATCGTTACCTCAACAAGTTCTATATGGTGTTGAGTATGACGTAAAGGGAGATGCGGAACCTGACTGCTTGTTATAATAGTGGCTCTGTGCCTGCGATTTCCTGATGGCACTCCTGATGTTTATGCATGTATTTTGCATTATCTTTAGGCTTTATGATCTTGTACAGCGGGTATTTATGTGTTTGATTGTGTGTTTGTTTAAATGTGTTCTTCTTAGCTGGGGTTGATTATGTGTGTGTGTGTGTGTGTATAAATATATATATATATATATATATGTGTGTGTGTGTGTGTGTGTGTGTGTATACATACTTGTGTGCGTGTATATACATACATACATACATATATATACATAAACACATAAATAATCAGACAAATCTCTATATACGCACATACATACTGTATTCACGTACATACGTCTGCGCGCACGTGTATCCCTGAACGCACTCACGCACGCACACACACCCGGCCCCGCCCGCAAAGCCCGGTCCTCGAGCCCTCCTCCTCCGCGGCGCCAAGTGTCCGCAAGAGACCCGCTCCGGCGTCCGCGAATCGGCTTAATCGACCGAGAGCGAATTTTAATACGTCGCGAGCGCATAATTGACACAGCTGAGGGCGAGAGGAGACGATCCCGGCGGAGGTAAGTGCGACGTGGAGAGGATGGTATAGGTGGGGGGGGAGGTTGGGGGGGATGGGGGATGGGAATGATGGGGGGTGAGGGGGGGGATGGGAGAGAAGGGCGGGGAGGGGATTGGAGGGGGAGGGGGGAGGGAGAGGTGGATGAGGAGGGAGATGGGGGGGGGGGTGGAGGGAGTAGGAGGGTGATGTTGAGGGAGAAGGGGTGAGAGGGAGGGTGATGGGGAAGTGCCTCAAGGGGATATGGGGCAGGAGTAAGGAAGGGGTGATGGGTAGGGAGAGGGGGTAGAGGAGGATGAGGGGGAGGGACAAAGAGGGAGAGGAGAGGAGGAGAGGAGGAGAAGGAGGAGGAAAAGGGGATATTTGGCGGAGAGAGGAAGGAAGAGGGGGAAGGAGGGTGGGGAAGGGGGAAGGAGAAAACGAGGGAGGAGGAAAGGGAGGATAATGAAGGGAATAACACGCAAAATACGACGACAGTATAATACACAAAATTCTCAAAATGACACAGCATAAAAAATAAAAGTATCTACATGAGGCAGACTCGAAAAATATCCCCTTGCCAAGGAAGTCACGTGATCCCATAAAGACAAATATATATATACATACATATACGCGTTATCCCAAACAAGCAAAAAAAAAAAAAAAAAAAAAAAATAGATAACGAAAAAAAAAAAAAAAAAAGTATATAAGTTCGAGAGTGAGAGGAGACGAAGGTCGAGGATTGCCTTCAAGCAGCAAGCAGGAGGAGAGTGGAGTCGCTTGAGGGGAATTGGGGAGAAGAGGGGAGGTTATTATAAAAAAAAAGGGGGGGGAGACTCCACAATGGCCGGTGTTGTACGCCACCAAAGAGAATAACAAAGTGTATCAAAGGCCAGACTATATTTACTCTATAACCCAATTTCTTCGCTCAAACATCGCTGTACTTTTGTGAGTCGGTTTATGAATATTCGTCAAGTTTTTTTTTCCCCTTTTTCTTTTCTTTTCTTTTCTTTCATCCTCCTTTTTATTATTCAAAATTGATTATTTCTTTCGCTGAGACTGTTTTATATTATCTCTCTTTTCTCTCTCTCTCTCTCTCTCTCTCTCTCTCTCTCTCTCTCTCTCTCTCTCTCTCTCTCTCTCTCTCTCTCTCTCTCTCTCTCTCTCTCTCTCTTATTTTTCAAAGTGTTAATAAAAGTGTATACGTAAATGTTGTTGTATTTACATGTCGCGTTGTTCATTGGAGTTGTATAAAATAGATCAATGAACTACAATATACTCGAACTTTCCTTTTTAATCACAAATGCCTCCTCATTTCCATAGTCTATAATTCGTCTCCGATCATATGAAATCAAACCAACTCATCATCGACTTCCATTACACATTAAGTTCATCAGTATTCAAAGGTTCAAAGCACACATTTTTCTTCTCTTAAATTTCTTTATTTCCTATAATTCCCTCTTTTCCCCATCGCTTGTTAGCCTTGAAGTGCCAGCGCATAATTCCCCATCTTCAAATACATCTCTTTTCCTCGTTTTCTTTCCTCTTAACTTCTCCCTTTCCGATTTCAATTAAACCTCTTGATGTCGAGTCCCTCAACACCCGCTTTCTCCTCTTGTTCCGCCTCCTCCTCTTCTCCCTTTTCTCTTCTTCCTTCTCTTCCTCCTCCTCTTCTCCTTTTTCTCTTCTTCCTTCTCTTCCTCCTCCTCTTCTCCTTTTTCTCTTCTTCCTTCTCTTCCTCCTCGTCTTCTCCTTTTTCTCTTCTTCCTTCTCTTCCTCCTCCTCTTCTCCCTTTTCTCTTCTTCCTTCTCTTCCTCCTCCTCTTCTCCTTTTTCTCTTCTTCCTTCTCTTCCTCCTCGTCTTCTCCTTTTTCGCTTCTTCCTTCTCTTCCTCCTCCTCTTCTCCTTTTTCGCTTCTTCCTTCTCTTCCTCCTCCTCTTCTCCTTTTTCTCTTCTTCCTTCTCTTCCTCCTCCTCTTCTCCTTTTTCTCTTCTTCCTTCTCTTCCTCCTCCTCTTCTCCTTTTTCTCTTCTTCCTTCTCTTCCTCCTCCTCTTCTCCTTTTTCTCTTCTTCCTTCTCTTCCTCCTCTTCTTCTCCTTTTTCTCTTCTTCCTTCTCTTCCTCCTCCTCTTCTCCTTTTTCTCTTATTCCTTCTCTTCCTCCTCTTCTTTTTTCTCTTCTTCTACTTGCTTCTCCTCCTCCTCTTCTCCCTTTTCTTCTTTGTCCATCTCTTCTTCCTCCTCTTCTCCCTTTTATTCGTTTTCCATCTTTTCTTCCTCTTCTTCTCCCTCTTCTGATTTTTCCATCTCATCTTCCTCCTCCCATTTTTGTTTTTCTTCCTTCTCCTTCTCTTCTTATTTTTCCTTCATCCTCCTCCTCGCACTCCTTCTCTTCCTATTCCTTTCATGTTTTTTTCTTCCTCTTTTTCTCTCTCGTCCTCTCCTCTTTCTTCTTCCTCCTCCTTCTCCTCCTCCTCTTTTTTTTCTTCCTCCTTCTCCTCCTCCTTCTCCTTCTCCTCCTTTTCCTATTCCCATCCCATTTTCTCTTCCTCACCGCTCTTCCTCACTCTATCGTCCGTTCTTACTTCCTTCCTCTTCCTTATCTCCCTCTTCCTCCTCCTGCAATAAATACTCATCTCCTCCATCTTCTTCTTACCCTTCATCTCCTACATCTTCATCATCTTTCTTCATCACCATCACTCCCTCCCTTACCTCCTCCTCCCCTTCCTGCTGCCTTCTCCCTCTATTCCTCCCCTCTCTCCTCCCTCCCATCCTTTTTCCCTTTCCTCCTCCTCCTCCTCCTCCCCTTTCCCATACGCCACTCTCTCTCTCTCTCTCTCTCTCTCTCTCTCTCTCTCTCTCTCTCTCTCTCTCTCTCTCTCTCTCTCTCTCTCTCTCTCTCTCTCTCTCTCTCTCTCTCCTCCCACCCTCCTTCCTTCCTCCCTTTTTCCACCTGTTTCCCTCCTCCCCTCTCTTCCCCATTTCGTGCCTTTCATCCACTTCCCCCCCTCCTCCCTCTCATCCTTTCCTCCTACCTTCCCTCCCTCCCTCTCCCTCCCTCCTTCTCCCTCCTTCCTTCCCACCTTTTCCTTCCATCGTCTGTCCCTCCTTCCCTCCACTCCTTCCTTCCCTTCCATCTTTCGTCCCTCCTTCCCTCCTCTCCCTCTACCCTTCCATCTTCCATCCCTCCACCCCCCTGCTTCTTCTCCCCTTCCCTCTCATCCAAACACCCTCGGTCTCTTAGCAGATTTGGACCACAATTAGCGCCATAGACACATACAGCCCCTGTAATGACAAAACGATCGGATTTTGATCTTAGGATTAGGCTGGTATTTAAAAGTCCGGCCGAGGTTTTACGGCGCCACTTGGCACTTCACTCCTCCCCACCCTTAACCCCCCCCCCCCCTGTTTTCTATCGCTTTTTTTCCCTCTTTCTCTTTCTCTCTCTTTTTCGATTTTTGTTTTGCTCCATCTCTCTCTTTCTTTTGTTTTGTTTTTTGTTTTTTGTTTCTGCTCTTTTCTAGTCTCTCTCTCTCTCTCTCTCTCTATATATATATATATATATATTTCACTATAGAATGAATAGCATGGATTTACGTCACCATTCATACATATATTTATACATATATATATATATATATATATATATATATGTGTGTGTGTGTGTGTGTGTGCGCACACACAAACATACATATAGATAGATAGATAAATAGATAAATAGAGAGAGAGAGAGAGAGAGAGAGAGAGAGAGAGAGAGAGAGAGAGAGAGAGATGTGTGTATGTGTGTGTATGTGAGTGTGTGTTTTTGAGCATTAAAGGCATACATGAAAAATCCAAGGTTCTGTTAAAAATGGTACAAAGAAACGCTCTACAAAAGGCAATACAAACTCTACAGAGACGGAAGCATTAGGCCGCCTGACCTGGCACCCTGGAGGCACTCGCTGGCCCCACAGAGTAGAGGCATCGACTTGGCCCGGAAGGCACAGTGCCACCTCAACCTCACAAAGCCCTACAAGCAGGAAGTGAAGCCAACTAACCCCCCTTCTTCCCCCCCCCCCCCTCCTCTAAATCATATATTTACCCTATCAATACCTAATCATTCCTAATTATTAGACAATCATTTATTTTCCCGTGTACTGTCTAGATTCATTAGAATAAGTAAAACAAAAAAAATATGATGATGATAAATAAATTCGAATAAAATAGAGAAATAGAAAAAAAAAAAATAAAGGCAAACATACATAATAAAACACATCCCTTTTAATCTTGAAAAAAAATAATATTCAGACCCGAAAATCCTTTCAAAATGTCCACCGAATGAATACCTATCAACGGGCGCGAAACTGATCCTAAAACATAATAAAAGAATCGTAGAATAAATAGATAAATAGATAAATAAATAAATAAATAAATAAATAAAAAACGCGCCACAGTTACACCTTCCCTTCCGGCTCCCCAAATTACCCGCGAGTCGAGAAATCATTGTCGTTGCCTTTATAGATATCTATCAACTTCGGCCGCATAAAGGTCATTAATCCTCGCTCATCCGGAACAAGGCGGAGGAGACGCTGGAGAAATCTTAAGCATGGGACAGGGAATCCATGCATTTCACTGGGAGATTATTATTTTTTTAATGTTAAGGGAATTTTTTTTTTTTTTTTTTTTTTTCCTTGGTGGGTTGGAGAGGGAGAAAAGTGATAGATAGGGAGGATAAGGGAAAGAAAAGAAAGTTTATTAATTTATATTTTTATGAGTGTGTATCACTGTAATATAATTCGTGTCATATACAGTTAGATAGGGAATGATCGGTATTTGACGAAGTACAACATTACGTCGTTTATAACATCATGATATAACAAGTACAAAAAAACAATACAAAAAAATCTTTGACCTAGTCTATAACGACAAATTTCTTAAGAAAAACAGAATACACATTTACTAACCTAAGAATATTCTCTTTAACACTGTACCTCAACCTCACCAAAACCCCACCACATTTATAATCTACTTTCATCCTTATCACTCTAATTCACATAAGAGGTGATAACTAAGCTGTATCAGAGTGAAGGGTGACGACATCGCTCACTCTCATACCATTAGGATGAAACACACACATTGAGCTGTTAGTGTGACGAAATCGTGTGAATGTTCTTTGTATGAGCTGTGTGTGCGAGTGTGCGAGTGTGTGTGTGTGTGTGTGTGTGTGTGTGTGTGTGTGTGTGTGTGTGTGTGGGTGTGCGAGTGTGTGTGTGTGTGTGTGTGTGTGTGTGTGTGTGTGTGTGTGTGTGTGTGTGTGTGTGTGTGTGTGTGTGTGTGTGTGTGTGTATGTGTAGTTTGAAGCTTTAGGGGGCATCATAATATGACTTCAGTTAAGTAATTGGAAAGGAAAAAATAACGGTATCATGAGGAAAATTATATATATATACATATGTGTCTGTGTACATATGTGTCTGTGTGTATATATGTGTATATATATATATATATATATATATATATATATATATATATATATATATATAGCTGAGGACGCAGTAACACAAGATAATAAGATAACTGGAGAATAAATCAAGCCTTTCATAAAGGACAGAGCATCCAGGGTGACACCAGCACCTCGACAGCAATGCAGCGAGTAGTGAGGATGAAGTGAGGGCGATGCGAGAGTGAAGTGAGGGTGAAGTGAGAGTGAAGTGCTGGTGAAATGAGGGCGAAGTGAGAGTGAAGTGAGAGTGAAGTGAGGGTGAAGTGAGGGTGAAGTGAGGGCGAAGTGAGCCCCCTGCATAATGCCGAGCTGGGGTGAAAATCCCTGGCAGGGGCTGGTGAGCGGCTAAGGGTGAGGCACCTGTGGTCACTTCAGCCCATGTGGAAGAGGGAGAGACACCCATGCATACGTAATGAGACCGTAGTACGCCCACGCTGCATGGTAAGTGGATGACATTTTCACGGGTTGTAAACTCGCCTTTTTCGCCCGCTCTGTCCGCCGCTATGAGCCCGGCCATCGCCTATCACGGGAAGGGGCGGTGGGGGGAGGGAAGGGGTTGGGGAGAGGGGGTGGGAAGGGGTTGGGGAGAGGGGGAGGGTAAGGCATGGGCGAAGGGGTAGGGGGGAGAAGGGATGGATGGGGGTGGGGGTGGGAGAGGGATGGAAAAGGGGAAGGGGGAAGGGAAGGAATGGGTGAAGGGGTGGGGGGTAGGGTAGGAGAGAGAAGGAAAAGGGAGAGAAGAGTGAAAGCGTAGGGGAAGTTGAAGGGAGGGGGAGGAGATGGAGGTGGGTGAAGGGGTAAGTGTAGGGGGAGGAAGGGAGGGAAAGGACGCGAGGGATGGATAGAAGACGTAAGATAGAAGGAAGGGAGTGAGAACGGTAGAGAGCGAGGGAGAAGGAAAGGGAGATATGGAGCCGAGAGAAACGGGATAGAGAGGGATAAAGAGGGAGGCGGGAGTGAGACGAGAAGTAAGGAAAGGAGCAGGATGAAGGAGGGAAGGAAAGTCGAGAGGGAGTGAGGTGGAGGAGAGAGAGGATAGAGGGAAGGAGGGGGATAGGAAGGG
>NC_061853.1:3633818-3638818 GCF_019202785.1 Penaeus chinensis | reverse complement strand
GAGAGAAGTGGAAAGAGGGAATAGTTTCACGTAATGAGAAAGAGGAAAAGGAGAAAGAAAAGGAATCAGGGAGAGAAGAAGAGTGGGGAGAGACTCACAAGAAGATGGGAAAGGAGAAGGGGGAAGTAGGGTGAAAAGGGGGGGGGGCAAAAGAGGAAATAAGGGAAGAGATGAAGGGAGAGAAGCACAAGAAAAAGGGAGAGGAAGAGGAAGTAAAAGGAAGAAGGGAGAAGAGGAGGGTAAGTAAGGAGAAGAAGGAAGAAAGGTAAGGAAAAATGGGACGTAAAGGGAAGAAATTAGAACGATAAAGAAGGGAGCGAAGTATAGGAAGAAAGGGAGAAGAGGAGAGGAAACAAGGAGAAGAAATAAGAAGGGAAAGAAAGAAAAGGAAGGGGAAAGGAAGAAGAGGAAGGGGGAAAGGAAGAAAAGGAAGAGAGAAAGGAAGAAAAGGAAGAGGGAAAGGAGGAAGAGGAAGGGGCAAGGGGGAAGGAAGAAGAGGAAGGGGAAAGGAAGAAGAGGAAGGGGGAAAGGAAGAAAAGGAAGAGAGAAAGGAAGAAGAGGAAGAGTGAAAGGAAGAAAAGGAAGAGGGAAAGGAAGAAGAGGAAGGGGGAAGGGGGGAGGAAGAAGAGGAAGGGAAAAGGAAGAAGAGGAAGAGGGAAAGGAAGAAAAGGAAGAGGGAAAGGAAGAAGAGGAAGGTGGAAGGGGGGGAAGGGGGGTGTGCCATCAGCGGTCGAGGTAGAGAACATCGAACGTGCCACTGTAAGTCAAGCAAAGCGAGGCCACGCGGTCAACCACGTGGAGGGTCAAAGCGAGTAGGGAAGGGTCGTCCTTGGGTCGGTCACGTGAGGAGGAGGAAGAGGAGGAGGGGAGGAGAGGAAGAGGTGGAGGAGGAGTGGGGGAAGAGGAGGAGGAGGAGGAGGAGGAAGAGGGGAGGAGGAGGACGAGAGGAGAGAAAGAGGTGGAGGAGGAGTAGGGGGAGAGGAGGAGGAGGAGGAGGAAGAGGGGAGAAGGAGGACGAGAGGAGAGGAAGAGGTGGAGGAGGAGTGGGGGGAAGAGGAGAAGGAGGAGGAGGAAGAGGGAAGGAGGAGGACGAGAGGAGAGGGAGAGGTGGAGGAGGAGTGGGGGAAGAGGAGAAGGAGGAGGAGGAAGAGGGAAGGAGGAGGACGAGAGGAGAGGGAGAGGTGGAGGAGGAGCGGGGGAAGAGGAGGAGGAGGAGGAGGAAGAGGGGAGGAGGAGGACGAGAGGAGAGGGAGAGGTGGAGGAGGAGTGGGGGAAGAGGAGGAGGAGGAGGAAGAGGGGAGGAGGAGGACGAGAGGAGAGGAAGAGGTGGAGGAAGTGGAGTGGGGGAAGAGGAGGAATGAAGAGGAGGAGGAAGAGGAAGAGTGGAGGAAAAAGGGGTACAGGAGGAGGAGGAAAAGTGGGAGAAAAGGAGAAAGAGGAAGAAGAGGAAGAATGAGAGAAAAGGAAGAGGAAAAATGGAAGAAGAAAAGGAGGAAGCAGAGGAGAGGGAGAGGAAAGAAGAGGGGGAGAAAGAGGAAGAGGAAGGGGAAAAGAGAGAAAAGGAGGAAAAGGAAGAAAAGGAAGTGAAACACTGGAATAAAGAAGTCAGTATAGCAGTGAAAAGCAATAAACAACATCAATATAGGTAACAACAAAAAATACCAACAATTTGATCAACAAGAACAAAAATTGTACCGCTACTTGACCTCCTTCTATTATAAATTCACTAAAGTCTCCATATGAAACAGCATCACCACCGTAGTCATAGCTTCTGAGATATATTTCAAAACATTAGAAAATGTCTGAGCATCGCCAGCATCTTCTCGAAAATATCTCCCAAAATATCATGAATTATTTTCATTCCCGTCACCACAGCATCGTCACCATATCGCCATCATCCTCCCCTCTTCCTCCCTTTCCTTATATCCCTTTCCCCTCCCTCTTCATTCCTTCTTCCCTTCTTCCCTCTTTCTTCCTCCCTTCCCCTCGTCCCCTCTTCCTTCTTCCTCCCTCCTTCCTCCCCTGTTCCACTCTTCCCTCCTTCCTCCCTTGCCCTTGTTCCCTCCACCTCTTCCCCCTTTTTTCTTTTTTTTCTTCCCTTCCTTCACAAGGCATCATAACCCCCCCCCCCTCCACCCCCCCCCCCCCTCTTCTCAGTGGTGTCATAGTCATCATTACATAATTCATATTGGTTAGTATCAGCATCAATAACATCACAAAGATCCCACTAAACACAATGAGACGTCCTTCCCCTTACCTTCACCCCACACCTTCACCCCTCCCTCCCCCCCCTTCCCCATCACACTCACAATCACGACATCACTACATCATCCCTCTTCAATCTCCTTCTCTCTCCTCCTCACCCTATCCGTAAATTCTAACCTCATTCCCCAATTATTACTCCCCATCTCATGATCTCCCCCTTCTCCGCCCGTAACCCAATCCCACAGATCAACCCCCACTTCCCCAATGCAACCCCCAACCCCACAATTCTACCCCCAACCCCACCACCCCACCAATTAAACCCCCAATTTAGCAACGCCACAATTTTATTGCCAATCTCCCCACTACCAATTCATCTTCCCCCACCCCACCCATCCAATTCAACCCCACCCCACCCCCTATCCTCCCCACCCCTATTCACTCCACCCCTATTTCCCCCCACCCTTATTTCTCCCCCACTCCTATTCCCCCCACCCCTATCCCCCCAACGCCTACCACCCCCCTACCCCTATTTCACCCCCGTCATAATATTGTCACACTCTCTGTCACACTTGATGACTCGCCAGTCTAGCCGCCGCTGTTATTGTTGTCAAATTGGCACCGGCGATCATGAGACAGCTATTATTACAGGGGAATCCCCAGGAACACTGCCTTTATTGTCCTGAGGGCGAAGGGGGAGCTAGGGAGAGAGGGAACGAGGGGAGGAGGGAGGGAACGACGGGAAGGGAGGAAGAAAGAGGGAAGAGGGAATGGGAGGAAGGGTGGAAGAAAGAGGGAAGAGGGGAAGGGAGGAAGGGAAGAAGAAAGAGGGAAGAGGGGAAGGGAGGAAGAAAGAGGGAAGAGGGGAAGGGAGGAAGAAAGAGGGAAGAGGGAAAGGGAGGAAGGGAGGAAGAATGAGGGAAGAGGTGGAGGGAACGTGGGGAAGGGAGGAAGGAAGGAAGAGGGAAAGAGGGGAGGAAGGAGGGAAGAAGAAGGAAGAGGGGACGAGGGGAAGGGAGGAAGAAAGAGGGGAGAGGGGAAGGGAGGAAGGGAGGAAGAAAGAGGGAAGAGGGGAAGGGAGGAAGAAAGAGGGAAAGAGGGGAAGGGAGGAAGAAAGAGGGAAGGAGGAAGGGAAGGGGGAAGGAAGAAAAGAGGGAAGAGGGGAAGGGAGGAAGAAAGAGGGAAGAGGGGAAGGGAGGAAGAAAGAGGGAAGAGGGGAATGGAGGAAGGGAGGAAGAAAGAGGGAAGAAGGGAAGAAGGAATGAAGAGGGAGGGGAGAGGGATAGAAGGAAGGGGAGGAAGAGGGGAGGATGGAGGGAAGAAGGGAAAGGAGGAGGAGGGGAAGAAGAAGGAAAGACAGAGGAGGAGCAAAGGGAGAAAAGAAGGAACTGGCAAGGGGGAAGGGAGAAGGGCGAGGAGGAGGTAGAGAGAAAATGGGGAGAGAAAAAGGAAGAGGAGGAGAATGATAGGAAGAGAGAAAGAGAAAGCAAGAAGTGAAAGAGGGATAGGAGGAAGGGAGATAAAAAAAAACGAGAAAATCAGGAGAACAAGGGAGAAGAGTAAGAAAGCAATAGAAGAAAGAAGAAACATAAGACAAGAGGAAAAGGAAGTGGAGAGAGAAGTAACGTAGAGGAAACTGGGGAAAGAAGGAGGGAAGAGGGAGAGAAGGAAAGACACCAAGACGCATCAAGTTCTTTGTCCTCCCAGCCTCGCGTGTTCCCGTAATCTCGTTTATTTAATGGCTGCATCTACAGTATATTTGTATCTATACCTCTGTCTCAGTCTCTTTGTATCTATACCTCTGTCTCAGTCTCTTTGTCTGTCTGTCTGTTGGTCTGTTTTTCTGACTCTCTCTCTCACTCTCTCTCTCTCTCTCTCTCTTTCTCTCTCTCTCTCTCTCTCCCTCTCTCTCTCTCTCTCTCTCTCTCTCTCTCTCTCTCTCTCTCTCTCTCTCTCTCTCTCTCTCTCTCTCTCTCTCTCTCTCTCTCTCTCTCTCTCTCTCTCTCTCTCTTTCCCTCTCCCTCATATGCCTCCTTCCGACCTCTTCCCCTTAGATTTCCTCCCCAATAATATTTTCCTTTTCCTGTGTCTCAATCCCTGAGATTTCTATTCTTCTCCTTCTCTTGCTTCTTCTCTTCTTTTTCTCTATCTTCCTCCTCATTCTCCTTATTCTCTTATTTCCATTCCTTCTCCTCATCATCATTTACTTCCTTGTCCTCATCCTCATCCTCTCCCTTCCTTTCTTTCTCCTCATCATCTCCCCCCCCCCCTCCTCCGCATCATTATCATCCACCTCATCCTTATCCTCATCCCCCATCCACCTCCACAGCCTCATTCTCATCCTCATCCACTTCTTACTCATCCTCATCCACTTCTTCCTCATCCTCATCCTCCTCTTCCTCATCCTCATCCTTTTTATCCTTATCATCATCATCATCGTCCTCATCCTCTTCGTCTTCTCCCATTCCCTTCACCTTTTCTTATTCTTCTTATTCTTATTCTCCTCCTCCTTCTCCTCCTCCTCCTTCTACTGCCCCTCCTCTTCCATCCTCCTCTTGCCCACCTCCCTGTAGCCCCTTATATTCCCTCCACCATTCCTCTTGGCCCCCTACTTACCCTCCCTGCCCCCCCCCCCCCTGTGCCACTCCTCTCGGCACCCGCACCCCCTCCCTACCCCACTGCCCCTCCCCACGGACTCCTCTTGGCCCCCACCCCTATTCCCTGTCCCCACTACCCCTCCTCTTGACCCTCCCTCACCCACCCTTCCTGTCCCCCTACCCTTCCTCTCCCTCCACCCT
>NC_061853.1:3621318-3623818 GCF_019202785.1 Penaeus chinensis | reverse complement strand
ACACATTTCTTCTGATATTCATGTGACATAGTTTGATACAAAAGATATATGTACATGTATACCTGATTTCGTAACAGAAGCGGGAGCTGGGAGAATGAGAGAGCGAAAACTATAAATATAGAGAGAGAGAGAGATAGAGAGAGAGAGAGAGAGAGAGAGAGAGAGAGAGAGAGAGAGAGAGAGAGAAAGAGAGAGAGAGGGGGGGGATGGATGGCTGTTTGGAGCATAACCTTCGAGGGTGAGGGTGCTTGTTCGAGTTTCTCTCTCTTTTATTTTTTTTTTTTCATCTTCTTACTTAATCTCACTTTTTATCTTCTTTTTTAGTAAAAATGAAAACCATTTTTTCTTTTAATTTTTTATTATTTATATTTCCTATTATACACTCTCTCTTGCTCAGTTCTCCCTCTCCTCTCTTCTTCCTTTACTTTATCTACGTTCTTATCATCATTGACTTTCCCTCTCTCCCTCTCTCTCTTCCTTCTCCTAATTTTGCATCTTCCTTTTTTGGAGAGTTTTTTTTCTACCTTTCTGGTAATGGAAAGTCTACAGGAAAAAAATGATAAAGCTAAGAATAGGTAAAGTAGTTTTTTTTCTTTTAATGATTAATGTATCTATAACAGAAACAAATATATATATATAGATAGGCAGAGAGAGAGAGAGAGAAAGAGAGAGAGAGAGAGAGAGAGACGTAACGCGAAGGCAGAGAAAAATGAGAAAAGAAAAAGAAAAAGAGAGAGCGCAAGAAAGAGAAAAAGAAAGATTAAGAACACAAACCATACCTTACCTTACCTTACCTCCCCCCCCCACCCACCCCCCTTCAATAACACTAAAAGCCTTCCTTCCATCCTTCTTGCTTTTCTAACCCGAAAGAGAGTCAACACGTTTCCAGCCCAGGTTTTAATTAGTCATCACAAGAACCCTTTCTATCATTTAGATCTCCAACACCTGCCTCAAAAGTGAAGGGAGTACAATCTGGCGAAGTGTCGGAGCTCGCTTTGATGGCTCTCAAAAAGTTCGCGACGCCATATTTGATTATCACCTAAGTTTTTCCCGCCAGTGAGAAAATGCAGGGCAAAGTTCCGACTCGGGCGGCGCTATTTGAGGAGCCGATGTTTCGTTAGTACACATCGCGCCGCTCATAATTATATAACTTTTAGCAAGTCTCTGTCGCTAGGTAAGAGGAATAGAGGGAAGGGAGGTGGAGGAGGAGGTGGAGGAATAGAGGGAAGGGAGGTGGAGGGGGAGGTGGAGGGATAGAGGGAAGGGAGGTGGAGGAATAGAGGGAAGGGAGGTGGAGGGGGAGGTGGAGGGATAGAGGGAAGGGAGGTGGAGGAATAGAGGGAAGGGAGGTGGAGGAATAGAGGGGAAGGAAGGTGGAGGGGGAGGTGGAGGAATAGAGGGAAGGGAGGTGGAGGAATAGAGGGAAGGGAGGTGGAGGGGGAGGTGGAGGGATAGAGGGAAGGGAGGTGGAGGAATAGAGGGAAGGGAGGTGGAGGGGATAGAGGGAAGGGAGGTGGAGGGGGGGAGGGTGGAGGGAGGTGAGGATAGAGGAAGGGAGGTGGAGGGAGAGAGGGAAGGGAGGTGGAGGGATAGAGGGAAGGGAGGTGGAGGGGGAGGTGGAGGAATAGAGGGAAGGGAGGTGGAGGAATAGAGGGAAGGGAGATGGAGGGGGAGGTGGAGGGATAGAGGGAAGGGAGGTGGAGGAATAGAGGGAAGGGAGGTGGAGGGATAGAGGGAAGGGAGGTGGAGGAGGAGGTGAAGGGACAGAGGGAAGGGAGGTGGAGGAGGAGGTGGAGGGATAGAGGGAAGGGAGGTGGAGGAGGAGGTGGAGGGACAGAGGGAAGGGAGGTGGAGGGGGAGGTGGAGGGATAGAGGGAAGGGAGGTGGAGGGATGGAGGGAAGGGAGGTGGAGGGATAGAGGGAAGGGAGGTGGAGGAGGAGGTGGAGGAATAGAGGGAAGGGAGGTGGAGGGGGAGGTGGAGGAGGAGGAGGGGGAATAGAATGAAGGGAAATGGAGGAGAGGAAGGAGGGGAAGGAGGAATAGAGGAAAGACGAGGAGGAGTTGGAAGGGGAGGTAGAGAGGGAAGGAAGAAGGAGGAGGAATAGAGGGAGGGGAGAGGAGGAGAGGAAAAAGAGGGGAAGCAGAGAGGAGAAGAAGGAGAGTAGCGCCTTCCGTCGGCGTGAGGAGAAGTATGAGATCGGGTCACGTCCGGCCTCTGTTCCTATTCTGGCGACGAAGGGAAAGGCATCGTCATTTGATCATCAGGATTGTCGTTTTTAGGGTCTTGACAGCTGGCTCTGTTATCTGTGGTGCTGTTGTTAAATGGACTCTGTTATCTGTGGTGCTGTTGTTAAATGGACTCTGTTATCTGTGGAGCTGTTGTTAAATGGACTCTGTTATCTGTGGAGCTGTTGTTAAATGGACTCTGTTATCTGTGGAGCTGTTGTTAAATGGACTCTGTTATCTGTGGAGCTGTTGTTAAATGGACTCTGTTATCTG
>NC_061853.1:3613818-3616318 GCF_019202785.1 Penaeus chinensis | reverse complement strand
TCTCCCTTTCCTAGAAACACTCTCTAAACCCTTTCTCTCTTTCAAATCCTTGTAATCCCCTCTCCCTTACGGTCTTCCCCTTTCCCCTCCCTCCTTTCCCCTCCCTTTCTACACCCTCCTTCTTTCCCTTTCCCCCTGTAAGCCTCTCTCCCTTTCCTTCCTTCCTCTCCCCCCCGTTCCCCTACACCCCTCCTTTCCCCTCCCCTTCCCCCTTCCTTCCCTGTCCCCTCCATTTCCCCACCCTTCTTTCCCCCTTCCTTCCCTGTCCCCTCCTTCCCTCTTTCCCTCTTCCCCTCCCTTCCTTCTCCTCCTTACTCTCCCTCCCCTTCCCTCCCTCCACTTCCCCTCCCTCCCTCTGTCTCCCTTCCCCTCCCTCCCTCTGTCTCCCTTCCCCTCCCTCCCTCCTTCTCCCTTCCCCTCCCTCCCTCCTTCTCCCTTCCCCTCCCTCCTCCCTGCACCACGACGAAAACAAAAGCGAGCGAACGAAGAGGCGACCCAACCGAACACAATGACCTAGGTGTGATAATGACCCAGTTAGCGAAGCCTTTAAGCGCAGGCACGTGTTGGAAGGAGTATAATAAAGGTCATCATGCAAACGCAGACGAGACGGGTCGCGTGCTTGAGAAGGCGCCGCTACATAACTAATCGCACGAGAAGGAAAATACCTGCTCGCGACTTCCTTTCGCCGTCGGAGTCACGGCGCTACTAAGGGTGAAGCACGCGCACGGCCTCCTTATGTTGGGATTGTGATGATAATGATGATTGTGATGATGATTGTGATGATGATGATGATGATGATGATGATGATGGGGAGGGTAATGATAGTTGTCTTGAAGGTAATGATATAATATGTGACAGTGAAGAAAATGATAGGGGTAACAGTTATAACTATTGTTATTATTATCATCAATTATATAATTATAAGTGCAGTACTTCTATAATCACCATCATCATTATTATTATTATTATCCTTATTATTATTATTTGTGTTATTATTATTGTTGCTTTTGTTGTTGTTAGCGTCATCACTATCATCGTTTTATTGTTGTTATAATAATAATAATAATAATAATAATAATAACAACAACAATAGCAACAATAACAACAATGATAATAATAATATTAATAATAATAATAATAATCATAATCATCATCATAATAATAATAATAATAATAATAATAATAATAACACTAATGATAATAATAATAATAATGATAATAGTAATAATAATAGCAATGATGATAATATCAGTAATGATGATAATGATAATATCAGTGATAATGATAATAGTAATGATAATATCAGAGATAATGACAATAATAATGATAATGTAATAATAGTAATGATAACGATAATGATAATAACAATAATATATTGATAATAATAACATCAATAGTAATAATATCAATGATGACGATAATTACAGTAATGATGATAGTGATAATGATAGTAATGAAATGATCATTCCAAAGATGATGTTCCGCCTGCATCATTTTTCATCTCTGTTATTACAATGAATATAAACATCTTGAGCTCCTGTAACACTTCCTTGAATACAGCCTCAGTAGAAGCCCCTCCCCTTTTCCTTCACGAGTCTGTCACCCCGCCCCTTTCATCCCCTTCCCCTCCTATTCCGTAGGGCCCCCTCCCTTTTCCCACTTCCTTTCTGTTTCTCTTTCTTCTTTCCTTTAACTTCCCCTTTCCCATTTCTACCCTCTTCCCCTTACACTCACTTCCCCTTTCCCCTTTTGCCCCCTTCCCCTTTCCTCCCCTTCTCCCTTCCCCGTTCCCCTTCCAGTCCCACCACCTTTCCCCTTCCCCTTTCCCCTTTCCCGTTCCCCTTTACCCTCCGTTCCTCTCCCTCTTCCTCCTTCCCCCCCTCGCTCCCCCTCCCCTCCCACGCTCCCCCTCGAGAAACACTAAACCGAACGAAGGAAGAGACGAAAAGGAGACAAAGAAAGTGTGAAGCATAGTAATAAAAAAATTGGAAGAATAAAATTATGATAAAACGTAAATAGAAGTGAAAAAAAATTAAAGATATGAATGGGAGGGAGGAAAGAAAAAGAAATTAAATGTATATCTATGTTGATATTTCCTTGACGCGGCAGGATGGAGGTGTGTGTGTGTGGGGGGGGGGGGTATCAATGCGTCTGTTTGTTATCTATTCGATTAATTAATGGAAAGATAGGGCGAAGGATGGAGCTAAAAATAGATATAACTGATTATTTGTTAGAAAATAAAGGATCCGAATGGATGTGTTTCTTTAACTGTCATGAGATGTGTTTATGGGATAATAATATAAAATAATTAAGAGAAAACGATCATTTGCATATTATACACATTTGACTCTTAACAAAACATTTTTGAATCTTTATTACAATTTTAAGAAAGACATTTCACAAATTCGTTTTCAGGGTAAAATAATTTACATACCTCGTCAATTTGTCTTCCATTTCATTGTGTTATTAGCATACCGAATTAATTTTTCGTTGGTGAATC
>NC_061853.1:3596318-3598818 GCF_019202785.1 Penaeus chinensis | reverse complement strand
CTATGTATGTGTATGCGTTTATGTTTGTCTTCTGTGTCTCATAATAAACTTCTTTTATTTTTTTACCACGATTTCAAAAGCAAGTAAAAAATGCATAAAATGATAAATAAAAATAACGAACTGCGAAAGAAAAAAATCGGGATCTAATATATATATATGCTTTCACACACATATATCATTAACTTATTTCAAGTCATAATTTATAATCAATTTTAAGTTACTGTTAAAGGTTTAAATCAATATATCATTTATCTTTTTGTTTTATTTTCTTAGGATCTTTTCATCTCCTTATCAAATAATAACATGGCGATGGGAAAAGCAAGAAAAAATATGTAGAAAATAAAAGGGTAAGTGATAAAAAAAAAAAAACTTGAACACCTAGCTTTAACTTAGAATTAATCATGAATTTAAGTTTAAAATAAGTTTGTAATCATAACGAAACTAGTGATAAGGATTCATTAAGGAGTTACTATAGCCCATAGTGTAAATGGTTTTAATTCAGTGAGCTGATATGCATTCGAAAATGAATCAGTAAAATAAGAAATTCAATTTATAAAATGTAAGATGAATGAATATCTAAAAAAAATACTGAAAATTGGTGACATAAAATGAGTAGCTTAGACTCATAGGAAATAATGAATGAGTAACTGCGAATTAAATGGGTGAGTAACTGAATAATATCTCAATAAAACTACACGAATGGATGAATAACTGAATTAAAAGGAATGAGTAATGATTTGTTATAACTTTATAGAAAAAAAAACGAATGATAAATGAATTAGCGGATATTAATCAAAATCAGTGAATGAAAGTAATCAACGGGACTTGATTACTCGTAACTTACTGAAGATGAGGATTCTGGATGACTACATATGAATGAAAAAAACTTTACTGAACTTAAAAGCAGTAACCTTAACTTACCAGAAGAGACAAGGTGTAGAAATAAGTACATGCACGAATTCAGATAAGTCACACTCAACATAATTATCAACAGCATACACAAAAAAAAAAAAAAAAAAACGAGGAAAAAACAACAACGCATGAACAGAAGCAAACAAGCAAAACTCAAGACATTACATCATCAATGCAACATAAACACAACTTAAAACTAAGGATCTCAAACTTACCGAAACGGGCGTGCGAGAGGCTTTCTTCACGCCCCAGCCTATGCGTGAAGTACCCCTTAGGGGGTGCGGGGTGGGGGGTGGGGGGTTGGGGTGGGGGTGACCAGAATCTGTAGAAGAAACACGTTTTCGAATCGTAAATTTGCAAGTGGCCAAGTGCTTCGTTCTGTGTGTGGATAAATAGATGGGTAGACTGATTAGATAGACTGAGAGAGAGAGAGTAAGAGAGAAAGAGGGGAAAGAGTTTAGAGAGATATGGAGAAAGAGAGAGAGAGAGAGAGAGAGAGAGAGAGAGAGAGAGAGAGAGAGATAAAGAGAGGGAGAAAGAAGAGAGAGATAGAGAGAGAGAGAGAGAGAGAGAGAGAGAGAGAGAGACAGAGAGAGAGAGATAAAGAGAGGGAGAAAGAGAGAGAGAGATAAAGAGAGAGAGAGAGAGAGAGAGAGAGAGAGAGAGAGAGAGAGAGAGAGAGAGAGAGAGAGAGAGAGAGAGATTTTGATGGTGATAATGATGAGGAATGTACTGATTGTGACGATAAAAGCATTATTGAGAATGACATGAACGGAAATCATAACGAAGATGGTAATAACAGTGATGATAAAAATAGAAATAGTAATAATGTACAATGGATAATGATATGATAGTAACAGTAGCAACATTAATAAAAGTGAAAATGATGATAATACTGATAATGATGGTATCCAAAATGAGAAAACAGTCATGATAATGATAAAAAACATTAATAACATTAATAACAAATATAATGCTAGTGATATGGTATGAATAATAGTAATAATTATCATTATAATAATAATAATGACAGCAATGACAATAACAATAATAACAATATAATAATAATGTTAATAATAATAATGATAATAATAATAATGATGATAATATTAATAATAAAGGATAAAAGAGTAAATAATAATGATTAAAAATATTTAATGATAATAGTAATAGTAATGATAATAATAGTAATGATAATATTAATAATAATATTGCTGAAAACAATTATGTTATTAAAGATTATAATAATAATAATAATTGTAATAATAATAATGATACTAATAATAATAATAAAAACAATAATAATAACAATAATAATAATGACAATAAAAATAATAACAATAATAATAATAATAACTATAACAATAATAATGATAACAAAACTTAAGAATAATAATCATGATAATAACAATAACAATGATAATAATATCAGTGATGACAATTAACAACAAAAGCAAAAAGTAATAATGATGACAACAATAATGATTACACATTGTGATAATAATAACATAATGATGATATTGATTATCTTGAATATCATTCTTTCTTATATTATAAACTAATAATAATGGGCATAATAAGCATCATA
>NC_061853.1:3578818-3581318 GCF_019202785.1 Penaeus chinensis | reverse complement strand
AAGGAAGGAGGGAGAGAGGGATAAGGAAGGAGGGAGAGAGGGATAAGGAAGGGGGGAGAGAGGGATAAGGAAGGAGGGGCAGAGGGATAAGGAAGGAGGGGGAGAGGGATAAGGAAGGAGGGGAGAGAGGATAAGGAAGGAGGGAGAGAGGGATAAGGAAGGAGGGGAGAGAGGATAAGGAAGGAGGGAGAGAGGGATAAGGAAGGAGGGGGAGAGGGATAAGGAAGGAGGGGGAGAGGGATAAGGAAGGAGGGGGAGAGGGATAAGGAAGGAGGGGGAGAGGGATAAGGAAGGAGGGGGAGAGGGATAAGGAAGGAGGGGGAGAGGGATAAGGAAGGAGGGGGAGAGGGATAAGGAAGGAGAGGGAGAGGGATAAGGAAGGAGGGAGAGAGGGATAAGGAAGGAGAGGGAGAGGGATAAGGAAGGAGGGAGAGAGGGATAAGGAAGGAAGGAGAGAGGGATAAGGAAGGAGGGGGAGAGGAGAGGGAGAAGACACGGGGAGAGAGAATGAGGAGATAGGGGAGGAGAGAGTGAGAAAAGGAAGAAAGGAAGAAGGAAGGAGAGAGAGAAAAAAAAAAAAGGAAGGAGGGAGAGAGGGAAGGGATAAGAGAGGCCATGGGGAGAAGGGGGGAGAAAAGAGGTAGGAGAGGAGATATAGAGACAGTGGAGAAGGAGAACGGGATGAGGAAGGATGGATAGGAAAGAGAAAGAGACAGAGAGAGAGAGAGACATACAGACTGACAGACAGACAGAGAGAGAGAGAGAGAGAGAGAGAGAGAGAGAGAGAGAGAGAGAGAGAGAGAGAGAGAGAGAGAGAGAGAGAGAGAGAGAGAGAGAGAGAGAGAGAGAGAAAATCTAAAGAGGAGAAAGAAAGAAGAGGAAGACAGAAAAGAGAAAGAGAGAAAGAGAGACGATAGAGAGACCAGAAAAAGTGTAAAAAGAGAGAGAAAGGGAAAGAGAGAAGCAGGGAACTATAAAAGAGAACAGAAGAAAAGTAGCCATTATACTCATCATGACACTTCTTCATCGCCCTTGCGTCCGTCCCATGTCCCTTTTGGTCACGCACAACCGGAAGTTTTGTTTTTTTATCAATCTGACTTTTTTTCTTCCGGCAAATCATTACCATAATCTCCTTTATAGCATGAGCCGCAACATATCCGGTGGGCGTTAAAGAGCTTTTTTTCACACTTTTTTTTATTACATTTTTGCATTCTTCGCGGTTCGATAATAGCTTCAATCACCGAGTACGCAGATGCAGGTACTCATCTGTACGTAAACAGATGGTATTTCGATTATGTCTAAAGCCGTAACTGTAATCTACACGGAGATTGACAGAATTGAAAATAATAATAATAATAATAATAATAATAATAATAATAATAATAATAATAATAATAATAATAATAATAATAATTATAATAATAGTAATGATAATGATAATAATGATAAAGCGATCTCGCCATTCAGTGTCATATTTATACCGTCGTATGAATACTGTAATATGGTTTTGCCTTGGCGGGGTGTAAGGATGTTAATGATGATAACAACGCTAATACTCGTGATTGTAATAATATTAAAATGGCAATCACTGTCTCAAAATCGACATCAACAACAGCGCCATTTCCTCTCTCTTTACTGCCGGGGTTGTTATTGTTCTTGTTGTTGAGGTTTTAAATGATTTTCGTGTTGTTGTTTTTTCTATTGTGTATTCTGTTTCCTTCGCCTCCTCCGCACTTAGGAAAACGTCCCTGTTTCTTCTAGTCTAGTTTCTCAGCTATAATTTGAAGTCATGTTTCAGTGTAACACACATAAATAGCAACTTTACGCCCGAGTCCGCGCAATTTCAAAAAACAAAAACAGAATCTTTTTTTCTTTTTTTTTTACGTGCAAAAACATCACTTACAGTACCTCGTGGTAAGAGGTACGAGGTGAAAGATTCCATTACCTGTTCATGGGAAAACTAGTTTAGTTGAAAAAGCCATTTTAAATCGTCTATGCAAATTAGCGTTCCGTTTGCATTAGCTTCTCTCACTTAAGCGAAACTGTAAAAAAGAGAAAAAAAAATGCCACACATTTTGTATTGTTGAATTCTTTGTTATATACTTATTATCATTACTTACTGCTTTTTATTGTCTACGTATTTGATTTAATGAATACGTCTTTCGCTTCCTACGGATTGCCTTATTCAAGTACTGATCCAAACAGATTTAAAATTCCTTTTATAAAGTGAATTATATAAGACAGAGAATTAAATCATTTTACACAATGGCGTTACTGGCTAACATTTCTTTAAACGGGAGAACTGTTAGTTAAATATTTCAAACAACATCATATACTGTTACCAATATTTTGTTATCTCATTACGAATATATATTTGTTTAGGTTTATTTTAGTTACATCGACTTTTTTTTATTTAGTTTCTTCTTTATTTAGTTACTTAACATCCGATCTGGTCACAGTATCAATAAACTCATTCCTTCAGTAATCTTCCTGAACCAGT
>NC_061853.1:3566318-3568818 GCF_019202785.1 Penaeus chinensis | reverse complement strand
ATGATAATCTGCTTTTTTTCTGGATTTTTATCACTATTGCTATTTCTAAGACATAGCTACTTCCAATTATTTTTATCTCAATCGTATTTCTCTGCAATTTTGTTTGATATGTCAACACCAAATAGATGATGGTTTTCGCAAACAATGATTTGACAGTGAAGATTCAAACAACTTCAGCCTCTCGAAATGACAGTCAGGTAAAATATGCAAATCTGAAAGGAAAGCAACTCATAATAAAACAGACAAACAATCCGACATACCCTGAGTCAGCCTCCGATGCCCGGGCACAGCCTCGCCTCCGCGGTCCTCAAAAGGGCGAGTTAGTATAAGGAGCGAGTGAGCCCGGGTTCGGGTGTCGGGTTAAGCGGGACGGGAATGGGTGTCAGGTGGTGTCAGGTGGTGTCAGGTGGTGGCTAGGCCTGGAGTGGTGTCACGAGCTGCTGGAAGAATGTCGCCGGCTTTGAAGTGTCACGTGATGTCAAAGGGGGGGCGAGGGGCTTGTAGATCCTTGGGCGAGGGGCTGCGGGGTCGGCAGGGTGCCCGGAGGGTGCCTGGAGGGTGCCGCGGGGCAGCGGGCCTGACGGAGTGTCACGTGGCATCCGGAGTGGCGTGGGCAGCCCTGCGACACCGCCCCGCTCCTCCCGGCCTGTCCCTCACTCGCCGCGCCGCCGCCGCCGCCTCCGCGCTGCCCTCCGTCGTGAGGCCGCGCCGCTCGCCCTCCGCCCTCCTCCGGCGCACGCCCGGCCGCCTGCCCTGCCGCGGGACACGCCGGGCTGCAACGAAAGGGCGCATCGCAAGCAATCTGTACTCACCGGGCAAGCACACTAAGTCGGCTCCCGTGGTTGCAGAAAACACACTACTGCTTTGCAATGTCGGGAGGGGGTGGGAGGGAGCACCCTCGACTGCCCCCGACTTTCTTTACCCGACCTCCCTCCGGCTCGCCGCCTCTCGTCCCTTTCCGAAAAGGATCGGACAATTAGCGCCATTAATCGTGTTCCGTTTGGTATCGTCCACCCGATTCTCCGACGGCCCATTTTCTTCTCTTTTTTTCCTTCTCTCTCTCTCCTTCTCTCTCCGTCTCTGCGCTGCATCGCGTCGTGCGCTGAATATTTCATGGTCCTGTGACATTCCTCGACTGCCGCCCGGCCAGGCGAGGGCGGCCTCTCGGCATCGCTCAAGAGCCGGGCGGCGGCGAGTCAAGCACCAGAATTTCCAGATTACGCGATGCTAGCACAAAATTTCCTCCGAATTTTCTCTGGCTTCCCTCTCATTTGCTGATCAACATTGCAAGGATCAGGTTAACCCCGCGAGCTATGTACAGCTCACGTTCGGACACTGGCGCCGTCTTCTGCGTCGCAGCGCCTCGCTCGCAGGTCGCGCGGCCGAACGCAGCCTTCAGCATGTTGCAAGAACCGCAAGCGCGCGCTGATTTACAACGCCCTCTCGCTGGCCAGCGCTGCGTCCTGAAGTGAGGCTATTGCTTTCCATTAATCATGTCCAGACAATCGAACATTCTGGTGTCCACGAAATCTTAAAAAGGCGCGCGCCTTTCAAACCGCCGACTGGTCAGTTTGGTCACTTAAGATACCGACACAGGCTGAGGAGAGGCTGGAGGCGGGGGGCGGGGTGGAGGGAGGGAGAGGGAAGAGCAGCGGGAAGAGGCGGGGCGGGGGGAGATAAGGAAGGGGTGGAAGGAAGGTGGACGCGAGGGAGACAATTTAGCTGGACGCGGCAGACTAGATTTCCGACGGGGAGGGCCCAGACACGCACGCCTCGGCCTCTGGAGAGTTTGCGTGAAAGTGGCCGCTGCGTCTGGGATAGATGGAAGATAGATGGATCAGTGGAGAGACCGATGGGCAACAGAGCAAGAGGGAGAGACAGAGAGAGAGAGAGAGAGAGAGAGAGAGAGAGAGAGAGAGAGAGAGAGAGAGAGAGAGAGAGAGAGAGAGAATCAAGATAGAGTAAGAAGGATAATGAAGAAATTTATGATAACACAGGAGCCTCAGTGAATGAATGAGTTTCAAATACAACTCTAAAATACGATTAAAAAAACTACACTTGCCTTCAATAGTGGCATTAACGACTTGGCTTAGCACTGTCTTCCCCAACCCACAACAGATATCGTGTGGCTGTTCATTCTCAAAGATCATGCATCAGTCATTCATTCACTCCATTCACTTTTCTCTCTCCCTTTCATATTCCCTCTCTCTCCCTCTCTCTCTCTCCTTCTCTCCCTCTCTCTCTCTATCTCTCTCTCCTCTCTCTCTCTCTCTCTCTCTCTTCTCTCTCTCTCTCTCTCTCTCTCTCTCTCTCTCTCTCTCTCTCTCTCTCTCTCTCTCTCTCTCTCTCTCTCTCTCTCTCTCTCTCTCTCTCTCTCTCTCTCTCTCTCTCTCGCCCCCTTTTTCTCTATTTATCTATTCGTCCATCTATCTATCTACGAGTATCTATGTATCCAGCTATCAGTCCATCTATCTATATATCTATCTATCAATTCATCAAC
>NC_061853.1:3551318-3553818 GCF_019202785.1 Penaeus chinensis | reverse complement strand
TATGGCCTGGACCTGCATTGCTCTGTTGCTTTGGCTTCCCGGCCCAGACAGCCTTGGGCTTTTTAAACACCCCCCTCATGCATATATACACACACACATACACACGTGGACCCTGGCGATGAAGCTTTTACGCAAGGGACTCCCGGCGACACTTTTACGTGACTTGTTTTTGTGTTTGGTGTTGGTGTTCCATGTATTTTTTTTTTTTTTTTTTTTTGTGCAGCATTTTGTTTTGATTTCTTAAAGGATATATATATATATATATATATATATATATATATATATGTATATAAATATTAACATATATCTATATATATGTATGTATATATGTGTGTGTGTGTGTTTATATAAATGTATATACATGGGTGTGTATGCATGTATATGTATGAAAAATGTGTGTGCATATATATACATATACATAAAAAAAAATATATATATGTGCACATATATAAATATATATATAAATGTATGTACATGGGTATGTATGTATGTATATAATATATATATATATGTATATATATGCATGCATGTATGTATGTATGTTTGTCTGTATATATGTATATAATTATACACACACGCACGCACGCACACACACACACACACGCACACACACACACACACACACACACACACACACACACACACACACACACACACACACACATACACATATAGTTATTTATATACATACATATATATACATATATATATATTTCTGCAATAATCGTTTTTTACTTTTTCAGGGCCAGACTTAGTAATCTTATATTGAAAATGACAATATCAAATTGGCAACATTCTCCATATTAACAGCAAAAATATCCACCGGCAAAACTAACCTGAATATTCCAAGGCAAAATTCCGGTCATTAAATTCATTATAGGCAATTCAGCTCTTTAAATCGAAGCACAATTTGAATGATGGTAAATCGATACATTAATAAAGGAAAAAAGACAAGAGAGCAGAAATAGATAAGAATCAGAGACCAGAGAAAACGAACAAATAAACACGTAATAAACCAAAAGACGTAAACAAAAAAAGACAAAAAAAATGAACAAACGAATACGCAAACAAACCAATAACAGACGAGTAATAAATATTTAAAAAAGCGCATAATAAATAACCAGCAGAAGAAATCTAAGGCCAGCATCCCCGTAACCGGACTTGCAGGTAACCGGGGTGCAGGCATCCGAACGCGGCCACGGGGAGATTGCAGGTAGTTCACTTTTACGACAGCCACAATAAACACGCTGAGTTCCATTCTTGTCTTTTGTCTTCTAGCCAATAAAAGCCCCCAATGTGGATTTTTCGGATTATATAGACCATGGGAAGGAACCATACAGGCGGCCGTAAACAGGCTTGTGATGAACAGCAAACGAGAAAAAGATAGAGAGAGGAAAATTGAAAGATGACACCACTAACCACGCTGATGGGCGGGAGAGAGCGCGGGGCTAATGGCCAAATTGGATTATTTTTCAACATCGCAATTTAAAGTGATTATGGACGATAAACTTGAGCAGACTATGGTCGAACTTCTAAAAGGTTGCAGCGGCGAACACTGGATGATTTAACCAATAAAGAAGCCATTATTATGGTGTAAGGACATCTAATATCGATAGTCGCTTTTTATTTCTTTTCCATTCGCTTCCCCGCGTTCCTCCTTCATTTTTTCTTCTTCCCATTTTCGTTATCCCTTTCCAGATGTTTCATCATACGGCGTATTATAACAAATTGCTTATTCAGATACAAACATCCCCGTGCACAATAAATCGTTGCCATTAGCGATAAAATAACTAAAAACGACTTTCGGAAATGTTGTCATCAGAGCAACACATTATTTTATTTGCTTTCCTTCTTTCACTCTTTCTCTCGTTCTTTCTTTCTCTTTTTCATAGTTTTCATCTTAACGTCCCTCGTTTATCTTTGTTTTTGTATCATTATGATCAATTATTATTAATTATTATCATTATTATCATCGTTTTATTTGCATTATTACTCTCATTATTAATATCTTCATAGTTGTTGTTATTAATATTATAAATGTGATAAGTATGGCTTTTATTATTATTATTATTATTATTATTATTATTATTATTATTATTGTTGTTGTTGTTGTTATTGTTGTTGTTGTTGTTATCATTATTATTGTTATTATTATGATTACTACTACCTCTATTATTATTATTATTATTGTTCTTATTATTGGTTTATTATTGTTATCATAATTAACATCATCATCATTCATACTATTATCACCATTATCTCCTAGAATAACACATCCTTTTAACTCGCCAGAGACTCGAAACCCGCTCCTCCTCGGCTCCTCCTACGAGAGAGAGCGGTGCTAAAGGCCCTTTGACCAGGCGGCCCACTAAAAGGATTGTGCGCTCGGGTCAGACTGCTTCGTTGCACATCACCTGTCAACTTATACTAAAGTGATGTTTGGGAGGACTGTTGGATAGGAAAATTGTGTTAGTTAGGATGATGATATTGATAATGATAA
>NC_061853.1:3542055-3547055 GCF_019202785.1 Penaeus chinensis | reverse complement strand
TGTATTGTAATTTGTTAGTGCTTAGTGCTTAGTGTGTGTGTGTGTGTGTGTGTACGGGCGTCAGTTTGTGTGAGTATAGTATGCCCATAGGTTTATGTTTATGTTTTTAATTGAGAGGATGCATGTGTATGGTGACATGTTTAAGTGAGAGCTTGCTTGCTTATGCTTGTCTGTGTATAACAATATGCAAGTACAGTATGTGCACACACACACACACACACACACACACACACACACACACATATATATATATATATATATATATATATATATATATGTGTGTGTGTGTGTGTGTGTGTGTGTGTGTGTGTGTGTGTGTATCTAAGTGTGTGTGTGTGTGTGTGTGGGTACACGTGTAAGTACACGTATATATGCATATATACATATACACCCACATTCACACATACACAAACACATATATATATATATATATATATATATATCACGTGGCAATATATACATATATATACCACGTTGATATATATACATATATATATATATATACATATATATATGTATATATATATATATATATATATATATATATGTGTGTGTGTGTGTGCGTGTGTGTGTGTGTATATATACATATATATATGTATATATATATATATATATATATATATATGTGTGTGTGTGTGTGTGTGTGTGTATATACATATATATATGTATATTATATATATATATATATATATATATATATATATATATATTCCATAAGGCGGTGATTTCTTGCTTTTGAAACGAAATCAGAATCGCATGTATATAATGTCACCTTATTCAGATATCAGATATTCTTTATACCTTGTTTTACAAATACACCCACCGACCCTGGCCCCTGGAGATAGGCTTGAGAGAAAGAAATCCAGACGGATATATAACATATTTCTGTCTTCGAATGGGTGAAAATAGTTCTCAAGAATTATTATTAAAATGAGTAGATTCTAGAGAAGGTTTTCTCTCCAACAGTAACTTATTATACCTTTACTACTCACTGTTATTGGCCTGCGTGTTTTATATCAAATAATTAACCAGTGATGAAAATATACCAGAATGGAAAGGGAGACTGTAAATCAAACTGCTTTATTTATATAGCCATGATAATAAAACATCATTATAAGCCCAGTTATTTCACATTTCTCTTTTTATATCAGGCGAAATAATTTGTCTTACTTAAATTGCTTTCAAAGTACACAGCACCAAACCCTTGACAAAAAATTATAATGAGAAAGAGAAGAAAAGAAAAGGAAGAAGAAGAGGAGGAGAAGGAGAGATGACATCTATTACAAATATCTTCCTACTATTCATATATCTTTAGTAATACAAAAAGTAAATTACGCTAATACAAAAAAAAAAAAAAAAAATCTCTGGGACCAGGGTATTATGTGACAGCGGATAACACGACTATAATTAACGTCCTGGATCCGGCAGGGGAGCTGTATTTGCAGTGTCTTATGATCCGGGTTTACTAAGAATGGCTGAGACGAGGCCGTAGCCCGAGGTAACGCACGCGCGCTCTCTCTCTCTCTCTCACGTCACACCGGAGAACGATTTATTAATGTACCAACATCCGGGTGCGAATGGAAGCTTGTCCGACGGATTTCGCCAATTTGTAAAGATTTCCCGTCCTCTCATCTGCACGGGGGCAATCTTTTAATAACACAACGAACGGCGCGTCGGGGCGAGCTAACACACACTCTGGTACACGGCATGGGTGAAATGATGGGCTTACGGCACGAGGAGGCCTTAAATAAGTCTCAAACACGAACGCCATAAATTCAGGTCTGAACAAGGAGATTTAATTAGCAGTACTCAGTCATTATAAATCCGCCCCCCCCCCCCCCGTCCTCCCGTGCAACAAATCCAGGATTGCAAGTACACTGTCAATTATCGTGGAATAGATCAATTTTATATGGATGCGGGTCGTAAGCTGTGACATGTAACGTTTTGTGTAGCAGGGATACGTAGCTAAAAAAAATATGTATATAGCAACAATCGAAATAAGATACTAATGTTTATTATGCATGAGCAATTCCTCGATGAGTTCAATATTTCCTTTGTGTCTCCAATTCTACTCTTTCCGTTTAAATCGAAGAAAGGAAGAAAAACTTTAATATCAACCAACACACTTTATTACCACATCAAACACAAGATCTCAGTACTGGATTTTTGCGCGTCTGGTTACGCTTCCGTAAACCCTGTCGGAAAAAGGTATCTTCTCTAAAACACAAATTTACAGGTAATTCACGAAAGAGCATCAGTGCGCCACATTTCACTCAAGACGATCAGCGCTATAACAGCGTTAATTAGGCTCTTGTGAAGGCGGCCTCTCTATAGGGAAGCCTGTAATAGACTCAAAGACAACTCCCTTCAAGAGGGACTCGGAGTTCTCCTCCTCGGAGACCTGACCCTCCTCCGACAGCTGACATGGCGACGCCCTAGACGAAGCGGTTCCGCCTCCTTGCCACTCTCGGGTTTTGTTTTCGTGTGCAGCCGCAGTACTCGCGTCTGGTATCCCTGTCGAAAACGCACTCCGTTGGAAACGAGAGTCACGTTGCGCCTCTTTGCAGGGGCGTCCGTGAAGTGAGGCTACGTCTAAAAAGTTCGCATGAGTGTATTTTATCGCCGGAACCACTTTATTAATCTCGATGGGGGCGACGGAAGCGGAAGGCAGGGCAGCGACCTGGTTATCGCCAGATTTTCCGTGGTAGGTGTCGGCAGCATGGGTTCCCAGCGGCACTCTCCGTATGTCAGAACACACCGTTTCGCCCCATTCGTAGTCGTCATTATAGTTTTTAGTAGATAGAGTATTGTCAGTATTAATTACCTGTCCATTCTCACTACACAAGTTAGTTTGCGTATCTGAAAGGTAAAGACTTTTCAGATCTCCACCCTTCTTGAATCCATCGAAGTCACAGCTGCCGTCGTAATCGTTATCCTCGAAGTCAGATTCATGAACGTCTACTACATCCGGGGAGTTTTCCTCTTGCCTCATATCCAGGTCTCTCAATAGTGACACAGATTCACTTCCTTTGGTAGTGCTCAGAGAAAGACTGGAGTTCCCCATGTCTGGCAGGAGGGTTTGCGGTTCCACTTGTTGGCTCGGCAGGGGACACCACCAAGGATTCTTCCGAGCTGCAGGGTCGTCCTCAGCCATACTTTCCGACAGGTCAGCCAGGGCTCTCTCCATCAGCCGCTTGGTATTAGCGTAGGCCTCCTCCTGCTGCGACGTCGTCGGCGTTTGTGAGAGCAGGTAGAGAGCTTGATCAATACGCTCTTTAGAATCACTCTGGCAATATGATTCCAAATTACAATCATCGGCCGCAGGTAAGTCTGCGTCTTCTTCTTCGGAAAGAAAATCGGCCATCAGCTGACTTTCTTCAAGACAGTCCAGACGAGAAAATTGCAGAGAAGACTCGCTGGGCGTCGGGTCACACAAAACGCGCGCTGAGAGGCTACCCCAGCTGCTCCCCAGTGCCGACACGTCCTGCAGAAGCCCCTGGCTGTCATGCGCGATTCCACCTCGAAGGATCTCCTCTTTGTCCTCGTCGGGCGATGACGGCCCAGCTACTCCTTCCTTATCTGCCTGCTCAACGATAAGCACGTCGTCTGACAATAGACTCTGCTCTCCATTGCCTCTCGGTCTGTGACTCTGAAGGAGTAGCGGGGAAACTGGAGTGTGTGCATCCTGTGCATTCAGAGCAGACACGCTCGGGCTGGGTTGAGGCTGGGGAGCGATGTGAGCAGCCGTTGTTCCTCCTGTAGAGTGCATCCGCAGGTCAGACGTGGCCAGTTTGAAAAGGAGATCGTCCCTGCCATCATCCATGAACAGTTCAGCTGGCGAGTCGTTTCCCTGGCCGGATCCTGGGCGGTCCTCTGCGGCGTCGTCGTCTCGGCACGTATATAACCTCACCGAAAGCTGGTCTTGGCACAAGGGCCGCCTGGTGAGCTCGTGCGCGATCTCCAGCGGGATGGAGGCGCCCTGGTGCCTGTGCAGGATCGACCAGAGGTGCAGCGCCACGCGGTGCTCTGCCTCGGCCGGGCTGCTCGCCTGGCCGCGGAGGAAGAAAATGGTCAACAGGGGAAACTGGGGAAAAGTGTGGTCGGCGACTGACCCGCCGCCGGGACAACGTTCACTACGCTATTCGGACAATTTCATCAGTAAATATGGAGAAATGTATAGATCCTATTATATTGAAAACATCAATGTTATGTTCTACATCATTTATGTACTCTTATTGTCTATACTACCGTTTAAACAAGAATTAAAATAATATTGTTTGACAATATGTGAATATGAAGTAGCTCACTCCTAAAGACACGCAACAAAAGATACATGTATGTACTTAAACACATGAATGTACAGACTTATAAATAAACAGCCCTACATATACTCACAGTAGTGGCTTCGTACACGTCTGTGTACTTGTTATCACACACACACAACTTCCATGCTTGTATCTAAGAGCCATTATAGAAACCTATACACACAACCATGAACAAAAATAATGGTGTAAATGAACCTCTGACCAGAATCTGTGCCTCTGTTTAGATCTGTTTAAGAAATGTTAGGCTGAACTTTATTGAAAGAATTATTTGCAGGAGTGTCAATCTCGTGTCACATTACAGAGATTGTCGATTTAATATGCGCAATGCAACGTTAATGGAAATAAAAAAGAAGAATTTTGCACACAGGGCCATATTAGAAACATGCAAATATTCCAACACATAGACATAGCAAAGATACACACATGCTCACATCATGGGATACACGCACACTTATCCTAAATTATGCACGCACATTCTCTTTAAAATATCTACGCCAATCCAGATTTACACGGAAAGATGCACGCACATCGACACACACTCACATTTTATTAAAGCATGTATCCTCACAATAAAAAAAAGTGCCCATTCACTCCAAAAAATATATGTTCATCCACATACACTCAAGAACGGAAAAAAAATGTATCCCACGCATTCCATAATATTCACGCCCTCTT
>NC_061853.1:3529555-3534555 GCF_019202785.1 Penaeus chinensis | reverse complement strand
TTATGTTTTATTTTGTTTATTTATTTATTTATTTGTTTATTTATTTATATTTCTTGGAGGTCTTATTAGTTAGGGCTCAGGCGGGCGTTGGGATTTCATCGCTGAGGGTGACGAGGAAGCGGTGGTGGCGACAGGGGCACTGAAGGGCAGGCGAGGGCTTCGAGGCAGTGCCGGAGGAGGAAGGTGATGATGTGTGGGGGTGGGGGTGGGGGTACGGTAGGGGAGGGGGGTTACACAGGCGAGATTGGGGAAAAAAATAATGGGTTGAGGAAAGAGAAGAAGGGCGGGGTAGGGGTGGATGGCGTGCAGGGTGTCATTACCGGCAACAATTAGCGCCGGATGGGCTGTCCATACCCGCACCCGATACCATCACTATTGTCCCGCGCGCCCGCCCCACGCCGCCTCACGCCCACACGCTCCGCCCACAAGTCTCACATCACGGAAGACGGCCGGAGCGTCTCGCCCTCCGGCTTCGAGGCTGCGAGATCCTATCGGTCACGAGATGCGCCGGACGACACTCCGGCTCCCTGGTGACGAATGGGCCGGGGGAGGGAGGGGAGGGGGTGGGCGGGTGTCATGGGGGTTGGAGTAAGGGGGAAGAGGGGGGAGGGGTGGGGGTGGAGGTGTGATGAGGTTGGAGAAGGGGGGGAGGGGATGAGGGGTTTCATAGGGGAAGAGGGGGTAGAGAGGTTTCATGGGGGATGGGTAGGGGTGGGTAGGAGACAGCGGAGTGAGGGAGGGATGGGTAGGCGACGGAGGGAAGAGGGGGGGAGTGGGGAGTAGGAGACAGGGTTAAGGGGAGGATAGGTAGGAGACTAGAGTAAGGTGGAGGGGTGGATAGGAGACGTCAAAGGAAAGGGGAAAGGAGGAGCGACAAGAAAAATCGTTTATTTGGGGAAGATGCTCGCCCATGCCTCTTCCCCCTTCCCCATTTCCCGCAAAACACCTATGCTTGCGACAACTAACCCCCCCCCCCTCCCGCCTTCCTACCCACAAGCCCACCAGCCCACGAACCCACCAGCCTACCAGCCCACCAACCCAGCAACCCACCCAGCAACCCACCAACCCACCCTCTCGCCGACCCAGCCATGCACGCCTCCGCCGAAAGGTTAATGAGGTCAACTACTTCACTTTTTGGGTTGTCGTTTTTTCCCCCTGGTCGTTACCGCTTCGTGGTCGTGAGGCAGTATTGGTGTTGCAAGTTGATGGACCTCCTTGGCGCCGTTGCATCCCTTCGCACGCTACCAGGGCGTTTGTGTTTGTTTGTATGTTTGCGTGTATGTGTGTGTATGCATATGTTTGTGTTTGTGCGTGTGTGTGCGTGTGTGTGTGCGTGCGTGCGTGCGTGCCTGCATCTGTCTCTAATATACAGATGTCCTTGTTGGCCTCGCAGGGAATGGACAGAAATATAATCAGTGAGACCCATATACGGAACCTTCTGCCAGTGCCTTCTCCCCCTGGAAGCTCCCTTGCCCTCTCAAGTGAGCGAGGGAATCTCTGGTGTATTCTGAATGGAAACTGTCGGGCCTCCTCGATTTGCCCTGCCTGCGATAGCATGGTGAGGGTCAGTACGACAGAAGGCTCGGCATGAATAAAGGGTCAATGAACAACGGAGTTAACTTAACTTTAAGATTACAATTTGAATAAATGGTTACCATAGCTAATAAATCAGAACACAACAAGAGGTTCAGCATAACTATAAAAGAGTCAACATATGGCCAAAGGATCAGCTTAGTTGAAAGATCAACATAACTATAGAGTCACAACAGTAAGGAATGGGCATTGCTACGGGAAGAGCATACATGACGATCAACATAACTACGTGGCCCTTAAATATCAGCATAACTGCAGGGTCAGCATAGCCAAATGATCACAGATAAAAGGTCAACATTGCCAAAGGGTGAAGACACATATTGTCAACATATCTCTAGGGGCAACATGAATAAATGTCCATATTTATTAGCCAACAAACTACTTGGCGGTACAAAAACCTCATAGCGAAAGAGGCAGCATATCGACATTAGAGCATAACGAAAGGATCTCAGTGCTGTTACGGACGTCAACAACGAGCGACGCTCCGAAACGCACGCACGGGCGACTGAGTCAGGGTCTAAACTAGTGCTTATTTAGACCTTGGGCTGAGTGACACCGATGCACAGCAGGTGACGCGGAGGGGGTGGGGGCTGGGACCGGGCTGCGGGCGCGGGTGTGACGGCGATGACAGGGCGCGACGGTGGCACCGACGCGACGCCGACGCCTCCTCGCCCCGCCGACGCCTGCCGCGACACAGCCCGGAAATCCTCCCCGATATCCATCACCTGAGGAGCAAAAACGGGGCGGTCAGTAGCTTCAACTTGCATCGTATGGAGTGGGGTGGAGAAGGAAGGGAGGGAAGGGGAAGAGGTGGAGGAAGGGAAGGAAGGGGTGGTGTGGAAGAAGGAAGGAGGAAGGCGTGTTGAGAGGAAGAGAGGAAGGAGGGAAGGAAGGGAGGGAGGAGGGAAGGAAGGGAGGGAGGAGGGAAGGAAGGGAGGGAAGGCGTGGTGGGGAGGAAGGGAGGAAGGTGGGGGGATGGTAGGGAAGGTGGTGGAAAGAGGGAGGGGGCGAGGGAAGGGGGCGACTGATACCCAAGACTGGACAAAGTGTTGAGATGTCCAGACAAAAGGATCGGCCGAGACAGACGGAGATAGACAGACAGACAGACAGACAGATGGGCAAAGGGCGCGAGAGGGAGGGGAGAGGACGAGAGAGCGCCCGGGTGATAACATCAGTTGATGACAACAATAGCACTTTTTTTGCGGCCGGGATAATTACGCTCGTGAAGGAGGGAGGCGATGCAATTTCAGGCCTGGCTTCCTGCCCGATGAAGAGGAGGCGAGGGAAGGAGGAGGAGGAAGAAGAGATGAAGGAGAGGGAAGAGGAGGCGAAGACGCGTGGAGGACGCGAACAAGAGCGATAAGACAAGGGAGTTGGAGGAAGCTGAGGAGGATTTTAAAGTGGGCAAAAATGCATGAAAGGACGAGGGCGCTAATGACCGCCTTCAAGGAGGACCGGCATAACCTCGAGGATTTTACTCGACCGCCTTTAAGGCTTTCGTTTCTCGGGAGTTGGGCGATCGCCCTGCAAGATGCTCATACGTATATGTATATATATATATATATATATATATATATATATATTTATATATGTATATATATAAGTATATATATGAGTATATATATATATATGTATATATATGAGTATATATATATATATATATATATATATATGTATATATGCGTGTGTGTGTGTGTGTGTGTGTGTGTGTGTGTGTGTGTGTGTGTGTGTGTGTGTGTGTGTGTGTGTGTGTGTGTGTGTCTGAGTGTGTGTGTGTTTGGGTGTTTGAGTGTGTGTGTGTTTGAGTGTGTGTGTGTGTGTGTGTGTGTGTGTGTGTGTGTGTGTGTGTGTGTGTGTGTGTGTGTGTGTGTGTGTGTGTGTGTGTGTGTGTGTGTGTGTGTGTGTTTGTATGTGAAAGTGTATTTGTATGTTTATGTGTATATGTATATACACATGTATATGTATACGGAGAGAAAGAGACAGACAGACAGACAGACAGACAGACAGAAGAGATAAGAGAGAATAAAGAATATAGAGTTCACCATCTTTCCCGTGTCGCCCTTATTACTATCATTATTATCACATCCTCTCTTGTTTTTTTTTCTTTCTGTCTCTCTCTCCGCGTCACCATTGTGCTGTCCTAGAGCGGGAAGTTTTGTGTTGTGTAAGAAAGCCGCTCGTTAGCTCTTTCGCTCACACAGAGTTTCCCGTCGATGCATTCATAAAGAAACACGATGAAAAAAAAGTTATTTAGGAATATCACAGTGGATATAAAAAAAAGGTCGCTTGGGAGATGTATGTCTATGTATATTGTAATATTTATGTGCATGATTGTGTTGTATTGTGTATGGGGTGTAAGTACGTTATAAGCTCGTGTTTTCATTTTGTAAAGCATATGAAAAAAGGTGTATATTCGGTATTTATCACTATTCGGAATACGTCTGTTTACGTGTGCACACGCACACACGCACGGACGCCAGGTAACTCGTGGGTGAAGGGGTAGGGGCGAGGTGGGGAAGGGAAGGGAGGGGAGGAGGATGGGATGGGAAGAAAGGGGAGGGGAGGGGAGAGGAGAGGAGAAGGGGAGGGGAGGGAAGGGAGGGGGGAGATTGAGATATCCATCCTTCAAAAGATTCGATGCAGACAGGTGGATGTCCGCAACACCTTTTTTCAATAACGTGCAATTTGTTCCATCTGTTTTCTGGGAAGAGAGGAAGGCGGCGGGAGAAGGGAGGAGGAGGAGAAAAAGAGGCAAGGAAGATGCGGAGAATGGAGAGGAGGGAGAGGATTAGAAAGGAGACAGAGAACAGACAAGATGTAGGAAAAACGACCGAAAAGTAGAAAAGCGTGAGAAAGAAGAAAGAGAAGAGAAGAGAAGAGAAGAGAAGAGAAGAGAAGAGAAGAGAAGAGAAGAGAAGAGAAGAGAAGAGAGACCCAGAGTTAGAGAAATGGACAGGTAAAGAAGGAAAAAAATCTCAAGAAAAGAAAGAAAGAAGGAGGCAGAGGCAAGACATCCTCCGAGACGTCTCAATTGATTTCATTCAATTTGGCGGCGACATCCTTGCAAGTGACAATGACCGTGTTGTTGCGCGGCTGTGAATGCAAGCGACGGCATTGTCGGCCTCCGTTCCCCCTCCCCCTCCCCTCTCACCCCGCCCTCCCTTTCCGGCCCCGCCCACTCCCCCCCACCCTCCTCCTCCACTCCCTCCTTCACCCGGGGGGGAAATTACTCGCCGTGGGGAACCTTAATGACGGGGCTTCGACGTGACTCTTTCTATTTGTCGAGCTTAATAATGTTCCTGTCGTTGTGCTTGAGGTCGCTGCTGGGGAAATTGCGCCGGCTCGGGAGAAGAGGGAGGGGGAGGGTGGGGGGGTGGGGAAATGGGGGGAGGGAGGGAGGGGGCAGA
>NC_061853.1:3524555-3527055 GCF_019202785.1 Penaeus chinensis | reverse complement strand
TTCATTCAGGGGCAGTTACGGCAGTGCAACGATGCAGAATATGCTGAAAAATAATGTTCGTGATTGTCGGCGGGGAGTGACTTTTTGAGTGCGGTGAAAGTAAATGGCAGGGCGATTGTTAGCTAGGGTAGGGTAGGGTGCGGATAGGTAGGGAGAGGCAGGGTGGATATTAGGGCGTTAGGTAAGGTAGGAGAAGGCAGATGGCAGGCTGTTAGGCAGGTAGGGTAGGGGTAGGAGGCAGGGTGATAGGTAGGGAAAGGTAGGATAGATGGCAGGGCATTAAGTAAGCAGATGGCAGGGCGTTAGGTCGGGTAGGCGAAGGCAGACGGCAGGCCATTAGGCAGGTAGGGTACAAGTAGGAGGCAAAACGATAAGTATGTAGGTCTGGTTGAATGTCAGGACGTAAGCTAGGGTAGATAGGGCGACGCAGGGCATTAGGTAGGGTAGCGGCGCGGTTGGGGTGGGGGGGCGGGGGCGGGAGGGACACAGGTGTGGGCGTTGGTGGAAGGGGAGGACATCGAGGCAGGGTCGGATGTGTTACATATTATCAGCGAGGATCAGGCGACCGGATACGGCGCTGACACACGATGTTTTTGTTTGTGGACCGGCCATTGTCCTCGCTAATTATTTTCACGCCCACCCGGTTCTTCGTTTTTTTTTATTATTAGAATTATTTGTTTTATTGAAGTATTTGTTTTATTTGTCCATTTTTTTTTTATATATGTTTTGGCTGTGTTGTAGTAGGAAGAGGAGGGAAGAATGCTCGCTTGGGGTTTCATCGTAAGTTAGTGGCGAGATGTCCAGGTAGTAAGATTCTAGGGATACGGAAGAAGTTGAAAGGGAGGAAGGGGAGAAGTAGAAATGGAGGAAGGGAAGAAGTTGAAAGGGAGGAGGGGGAGAAGTTGAAAGGGAGGAAGGGGAGAAGTGAAAGGGAGGAAGGGGAGAAGTTGAAAGGGAGGAAGGGGAGAAGTTGAAAGGGAGGAAGGGGAGAAGTTGAAAGGGAGGAAGGGGAGAATAGAAAGGAGGAATGGAAGAATTTAAAAGGGGAGGAGGGGAGAAGTAAAAAGGAGGGGGGGAAGAAGTTGAAAGGAAAAGGGGAGATAGAGAAATGGAGGAAGGAGAAGTTGAAAGGGAGGAGGGGGAGAGTTAAAAAGGGAGGAAGGGAGAAGTTGAAAGGGGGAAAGGGGAAAGTAGAAAGGAGAAGGGAGAATTTGAAAGGGAGGAGGGGAGAATTTTGAAAGGAGGAAGGGGAGAAGTGAAAGGAGAAGGGGAGAAGAAGGAAAGGAGGAAGGGAAGAAGTTGAAAGGAGGGAAAAAATATGAAGAATGTTCTTGCACATAGCTTTACATTTTATCCTCGGGGCCCGGTTCTGAAGCATCCAATAATTCTTCATCTCTCATTTCCCCTTTATTTCCCCCCTTCCAACAGGTTTTCCCCCTTTCCGTAAATTTTTCCCTTTTGATAAACTCCTTCCCTTTCCTTTTATCCTTTCATTCTCCCCCTTGCCCTGAGTGCCACCCTCCCCTTTTCCCGGCTCGCGGTGACTGCAACAGGGAGGATGTGAAACACTTTTGGGTAGGGGTGTGTTTTTTGTTTCGTGTCGGGGGGTGGGGGAGGGACGTTCCTCGGCGGCGACACACCTGCAGGTGTCACTTATTATTGCCGGTAATTAGCGGCTTCTTCCCTATGCCGCCAGCGCCCCGCCACCGCCGGCGCCATCGCCGATTCATTCCCCGTCACGATGCAGTCCGGTGGCCGCCGTGGCATTCGCCCTCAGTGCCAACACGTTTTGTTATCTATCCATTCGCCACCTGCGCGCTGGGTGCAGGTGACGCGCGATCGACATGGCATTAGAACGATAGTGATAACGGTTGTTAAACCCCCCCTGGGATTTTTTGTTCGTTTAAAATCCGATAAGTAGAAAGTAGGGCGGAGGGGGGGTGGGCGTAAACTTTATTGCCGGATGTGAATAAATATCCATTTGGAATGAGCTTCCCCCCCCCCCCCCTTTTTTTTAGTGAATTTATCGGTATAAGGTTATGGAATTTTATTAATTACTACAATGAAAAGTTCCATCGCCGCAAAGCTCGCAGCTCACGTTAAAAGCCATGCGCATGCGACCGACCGAAGCGCGTCTGCGCGTCGCCTGTAGTGCACAGTACAAAGGGCTCCGGAATAAGTAAGTGATGGTTTCGAATTGAAGATGAGAGCGTGCGGCGGCGGTGCAGGTGTTGCGAGCGCCGGGGCAGTTGTGTCCTCGCCCAGTCCCCCAGCTGCGACAGCCGCGGAGATGGGTATTGTACAGGCGGGCGGGCGGGCAGGGGAAGAGTGGGCGGGGGGGTAGGAGCGCGAGGTGTGTGTGTGTTGTGTGTGTGTGACTGTGTCTGTGTCTGTGTGGGCATCGGCGAAGCAATTTAGCCTGACAGGTAAATGAGAGTGAGGAAGGCGGCGGGATTACTAGGCAGGCGTCCGGTCCACCGCCCCCTTGTCCCTGCGAGAC
>NC_061853.1:3506645-3519145 GCF_019202785.1 Penaeus chinensis | reverse complement strand
GGGAGAGGGAAGGGGGAGGGGGGGAGAGAGGGAGAGGAGGAGAAGAGGGAGAGGAGAGGGAGAGGGAGGAGAGGGGGAGGGGGAGGGAGAGGGAGAGGGAAGGGGGAGAAGGGAGAGGAGAAAAGGGAGGGTAGAGGGAGGAAGGGAGGGAGGGGAGAGGAGAGGGATTGAAAGAGAGAGGGAGGGAAATTTAAGAGAGAGGGGAGTAGGAGGGGGAGAAGAGAAGGAGTGGAGGTGAAAGGAGAAGGATGGAAGAGGGAGAAGGAGAGGGAAGGAGAGGAAGAGGAGGGGGAAGGAGGGGGAGAAGGAGAAGAGAAGGAGGGGAGAGGGAGAGGGTAGGGAGAGGGAGACGAGTGGAGAGAAGGGAGAAAGGAAAATAAAGAGAAGAATAAGAAGAGGGGGAATTAGAGAGAGAAAAGAAGAAAGAGAAAGAATAAGAGAAAAGAAAGAGGAGAATGAGGGGGATTGAGAGAAAGAGACAGAGACAACAACAAAATAGCCGGGAGAGACAGACAGACAGACACCTGAGAGACAGACAACAACACCGATAGAGAGAGAAAAGAAAGAGAGAAAAGAAAGAGAAAAGAGAGGAAAGAGAGGATTAAAGAAAAGAGGCAAGACAGACAGACAGATAGCCGAGAGACAACGACGAGACAGACAACAGCCCTGAGAGACAGACAAACAGAGACAGACAGACAGAGACTTACAGACAGACAGAGACAGACAGACAGACAGAAGACCAGAAAAAGGAACAAAAAAGAGCCTAGAGCAGACTGACAAAAGGGGGCCTTTTTAAAAGCCCGACAGACAGACAGCCCAGAGAGCTTACAGACAGACAACAACAGAGACCTTACAGACCGACGACAGACAGACAGACAGACAGAGAGCATTACAGACAGCAGACACCAGACAGACAGACAGACAGACAAAGAGCCTGAGAGACAGACAGACAGACAGACAGAGAGCAAAAACAAACCGACAGCCCAGACGAGAGCTTACAGACAGACAGACAACAGACATAGGAGGACGAGACCAAAAAAAAACCCCTTCGCCCGCGCAAGGCGCGTGGTGGCCGACCGACTCTTCTGGCGGAAGCGGGCGCTGAAGGGCAGCGAGGTCGGCTCCGCTGAGGCCGCCGGACCTCGGCTAAGTAATATATCTGGTAGTTTGTACGTTTAGTACACCTAATTAGTGCACTTTTATTGTTTCCCGATCACTGGTAAATGACGTTGGTGCCCTGCTTTTTGAAATAAAAATTGTTGTTAGATGTGAGTGTTTATGGCGCCGAGAAAGGAATTGTTTGCATTAATGGATGGATGTTTTTATTTTATTTGATTTGTTTATTTTTATTTTTATTTTGGTTGGTTGGTCTTTCTGGACTTGTTTGCACTCGCGCATAGCTACTGCGCATCTTCTCTTGGTTGCTCGTGTTCAGTTTTCATGTCAGTTTAATGAATGAGCCCGAGGGAGAGACGGCGACGTGACCATATAGAACGCGGCCTGGAGGATAAATTTCCCTCGAAACGAGCTCCCTCTCTAGGCCACAGTCCCCCTCCCCCCCCCCCCCCCCCCCCCCCCCACCCTTTTCCCCGTGGTAAAGGTAACCTTTCCTTTATTAAAACTGCCCGTGGAGCCTGTTCCCCGCCTGTCTAAAATATACTTGAGGGGGGCAAACCTTTTTAACACCCCCACCCCGCCCTTCCATCCCTCTCCCCACCCCACCCCCCCCACCCCCACCCTGCACACGTCCCCGACCCCTCCCTTATCAGCGTCGGCCGCGTTATCGCCCGGCCGATGTGTCGTGCGGGATCCAGCAGTCCCTCTCCGACGTCCCACACAATCATTTCGTAACCAAACACCGTCATCGTTTTAATCTCCCGCCGTAAATCTGCGCGGCGTCCCCGGGTCCCGTGCTCGTAGCAGGAGGAGCGCCAGGGAGGGGGAGACTAGTGTTTTCCCGGGTGGGTAAAAGGGGTCGAAGGCTTGGTTTGTGGGGTTCGAGGGCTTGGTTTTAGGGGTTTGAGTGGTTGGTTTTGGGGGTTCTAGGGTTGGTTTAAGGTGTCCTAGGGGTTGGTTTAAGCGGTTCGGGCTTAACTTGCCTTGAAGGAGTTGACCTTAAAGTTTGAAGGGTTGAGGTTATTGGTATGCAGGTTAGCTGTTGCGGGGTTACCTGATGTGAGGGATGACTTATAAAGGTTTAGGTTCCTCTTAATGTTTTTTTTGGTTTGGGGGGCTTTTGGGAAAGCTCGAGGGGAAAACGTAAGCGGTGACTTTATTCCTTCGGGACTCGAGCAGGTGAGTTTTACGGAATACCGAGAAAAAGCCAGCGATTGATTAAATTGTCCCCGGATTGATTGGCGTGTTTCACGGTTGACTCGAATGCTTCGGGGTTGACTTTGTGTTTGGGAAGGCCATAGCCACACCTTTGTCCCGAGTCCGTGCCTTTTTATGAAAAGCGAACAGTGGCAGGTTCGTTTGTGTAATGAGGCGGGGGCGCTTTTTTAATCTGTTTATTAATAAATTATAAAAGTATGAGTTATTATTAATGATTTCTGTTCTTCGATTAGCTGTACGATACAGTACAGGGACGTGTCGTGCCCTCTTAGTTGTATTATTTTGTTTTGCTTTTGTAACTGCGTTAAAAAAACCGGTTTTAAATAACAGTTTCTTTTATAGACGGTTTTGGCAGAACGAAGGAAGATAGGAGAAAAGTGTTTGCAGAATTTTGTTTTTTTACCTTTTTTTTTTTAAATTTTTTTTATTTTTTTATTGAAAAATAGTTTTGTAAAGTTCTATTAAGGGTTTAGAATTTTACCCTCCCCAAACCCCCCGCCCCCCCCCCCCAGACGCCCCCCCCCCCCCCCCCCACCGCCCCTCCCCCCCTCACCAAGAAATCAACTTGTCTCATCGACGTCGTTTGAACTGTTTGTTTTAAAAACCGACGTCTGTCGAAACCCCACGCGATCCCCCGGGGGTCAAATTTTTTAAAATCGTCTTTTTTTGGATGGGCTTAGGCTATTCCGAAAGGCCCCCTCCCCCTCCTCACCCAAACCCTCCTTTTGAACCCCCCCTTAGATTCCCCTTCCCCGACCCCTACGTCACCACGAAACCCCTCTCTCCCTCTCCCTATCTAATTTTAACGACTCCTCTTCCCTTCCTCAGCCACTTTTTAAAACCCTTTAGAAAACACCACCCACCCTACCCTAAAATCCCCCCTCCCTCTCCGCTTTTTCCCCAACCCTCTTTTTGGAACCCCCCCATCAAAACTCCCCAAACCCCTCCCGGCCCCCCCTCTCCCCCCTATCCCCTCCCCCATCCCTCTCCCTCCCCCCCCTTTCCCCTTTTCTCCCTCTCCCCCCCCCCCTTCCCTCTCTCCCGCCCCCTCTTCCCCTTCCCCCCCCTTTTCCTCTCCCTCCCCTCCCCCCCCCCTTCCCCTCTCCCTTCTCTCCCCCCTTTTCATTTTTCCCACCCCCTCCCCCTCCCCCCCTTTTTTTCCTCTTCCCTCCCCCTCTTTTTCCCGCCCGTGCCCCGGGCCCCATCGCTACCCCAGCGCGCGTTCTTGTGTGCCAATAACAAGATGTTGACTACCGTGTGGGTCGTTGGTCCCTTAGAGGGCTGTTATGGGGGGAGGTTTTCCTTGGCCATAACAAGCTGGGGACCCCTCCTCCTACCCAAACCCCCGTCTCACCTCACAACCCCCCCCCCCCCACCCCCTTTTCCCCCGCATACCTCCCCCTGTACCCCTCCCACTTCCTCTAACTCTTCGATTACACCTCCATGCCACCTCCCCCCCCCCCCCTCCGGGCCCCTTCTCTCCCTTTTTCCATCCTTGCTCTCTAGTTCTCTCTCTTCTCTCTCAAACCCTTCTCTCCTTCCCCACCCTCCCCCTTTTTTTCAAACCCCCAAACTCTTCCCCCCCCCCCTTTCTCCCCACCCCTCTCCCCTCCCCCCCCTCTCTCCCCCCCCCCCCCCCCCAAAACCCAAGATGTTCTCCCCTTTCATCAACCCCCCCAATCTCCCCCCCTCCAAACTCACCTTTCATCCCCAAATTCCCCTATTTCCCCCCACGAAACCCCCCCCCAAGCTCTTCCCCCCCCCCCCCTTCCCCCCCCTCCCCTCCCTCTCCCCTCCCCCATTCTTTTCCCATTGTTCCCCCCTCTCTCTCTCCGTATCTCTTTCTTTTTCTCTCACTCTTGTTGCCTCCCCTTATTCTCCCCTTTTCCCCCTCGGTCTCGGTTTTTCTTCCTTCTATCTTTCATCTCGCCTATATCTCTTTAGCCTATCTGCATCACTTCTCTTTATTCTTTTCTTGTAAGTTACGTTTTTAGCCTGCCTTCGTTCTGTTTTTCCCTTTTGATATAATATATTCTCAAAAATCTTTTTGTTTTTAATTTGTTCATTTTGAGATGATTTCTTCCTTTTTCTCTTTTTGTTAACTTCATTTTTGGTTCTCTTTGTTTTCTTATTCTTCTTTTTCCTCTCTATTATTTTACTCTATCATCATCATCATCATCATTCATCATCATCATCATCATCACATCATCATCATCATCATCATCCATCATCACATCATCATCATCATCAAAATTATTGCATTATTGTTTTTGTTTTTTGTTAATTATTATTCATATGTTATTGTTTTTTTTGTTATTATTATAAATTTTTAATTAAATTTTTATTGTTGTTTTTTTTAATCGTTATTGTTAATAAATTTTTTTGTCATTATTTTTTTTATTTTATTATATTTATTTATTATTATTATTTTTTATTTTTCCTTTCTCTTTCTCTTCTCTTTCTCATTCTCCCCTTCTATTTTCTTTTTTTCCCTCCCCTTCCCCTTTTCCTCCTCCTCTCCTCTCCCCGGTCCATGTTGCCTGCTGTCTGGGATTTCGTCCTTTTGCTTTTTTTTCGCTTTTTTCTCCCCCTTTTTTTTCCCTTTTTTTCTCCCCCCTGAACCAATCCCCCCCCCCCCTCCACCTTTTTTTGCCCTCCCAAGCAGCGCCCTCCCACCTCCCCCTCCTCCTCTGCATCTCTTCCTCCTCCCACCCCTCTCATCTCTCCTTCCCCCTCCCCCCTCCTCCTCCTCCTCCTCTCCTCTGCATCTCTCCTCCCCTTTCCCCCTTCTCCTTCCCTATCCTTTCATCTCTCCTTCTCCTCTCCTCCCTCCTTCCTCCTTCTTCTCCTCCTCCTCCTCCTCCTCCCCTTCTTCCTCCTCCTCTTCCCCTCTCCTCCTCCTCCTCTTCCCCCTTTTTCCTTTTTTTCCCCCTCCCCTCCTCTTTTCCCTCCTCCTCCCTCCTCCTCCTCCTCCCCCTTTCCCCCTCCTTCTCCTCCTCCACTCCCCTCACTCCTCCCCTCTTTTCTCCCTCCTTTCCACTCCTCCTCCTTTTTTTTTTCCCCCATCTTTTCCCCCTCCTCCTCCCCGCAACTTCCTCCTCTCCTCTTTTCCCCTCTTCTCTCCCTCCCCTCCTCCCCCCTCCTTCTCCCTTTCCCCTCCTCCTTCTCTCCTCCTCCTCCTCCTCCTTTCATCCTCTTCTTCACCTCCTCCTCCTCTCCCTCTCTCCCCTCCTTTTCCTCATTCCTCCTCACTCCTCCTCCCCTTTTCCATCTCTCCTCCTCCTCCTTCTCTCCCCCTCCTCTCCTTTTTTGCATCTCTCCTCCTCCCCTCCCTTTCCCCCTCCTTTTTTTCTCCTCCTCTCCTCCTCCCCACCGCCTCCCTCCTTTTCTCCCTTTTTTTGCTCTCCTCTCCTCCTCCCCTCCTCCTCCACCTTTTTGCATCTCTTTCCCTCCTTCCCCTCCTCCTCCTTTTCTGCATCTCTCCTCCTCCTCTCTCTCCCACCATTCTCTCTTCTCTGAATCCTCTCTCTCTCTCCCCTCCTCTCTCTCCTCTTTCCCAACTCCCCCCATTCATCCTCTCTCTCTCCACTCTCTCTCTTTTCTCTCTCTCCTCTCTCTATTTTTTCTTCTTTCTTTTCTTTCTTCTTTTTTTCCCCTCTCTTTCTCTCTCTCTCTCTCTCCTCTCTCTCTCCTCTCTCTCTTCCTCTGTCCCTGCCCTGTCCCGTCCCTAGCCCCCCCCTCACTCTCTCTCTCTCTCTCCTCTCACTCTCTCTCTCTCCTCTCTCTCTCTCTCTCTCCCCTCCCTCTCCCTCTCCCTTCCCTCTCCTCTTCCCTCTCCCCTCTCCTCCGCCTTCCTACGCACACCTCGCAGAGTTTTTTGGGACCCCGGCGGCGCTCTTCATGGGAACTTTCAAAGGGCTCGAAACCTTTGCGTCTGCCCAAATCTGAATAAAAAATGGCCGAGCGTTGTTGTTTTAAGGGCGGGGGGAGAGGCCGTCCAAAAAGGGGGGGGGGGGGTCGTGCGGCTGGGGGGGAGAAGGGGTGGAAGGAGGAAGGATGAAGGAAGGGAAAGGAGAGGAAAGGAGAGGGGAAAGGAGAAGGAGGAGATAGGAGGGCCCTCGTTGAAGTGGGCCGGCCTTTTGTTTAAAGCCTCTGTGTGATCGTGGCATGTGTATGAAGCATAAAAAATAAAGTATAATATATATATATATATAATAAAATATTGATAAAATATTTATTATATATAAAAAAGTATATATAAACTATTATATATATAAATAAGTAAATGTATATATATAAAATAAGTATATAAGTTTAAAAATAAATAATCTAAATATATATAATAATTTAAATAAATAATATATATATGATGTATGGTATATGTGTGTGTGTGTGGTGTGTGTGTGTGTTGTGTGTGTTGGGTGTGTGTGTTATATATGTATGTATGTCTAAAGTGTGTGTATTTTAATGTTGTGTGGGGTGTGTGTGTGTGTGTTGAGTGTGTGTGTGTGTGTGTGGTGTGGTGTGGGGTTGTGTGTTTGTTGTTGGGGCCCGTCTAAGTATGTATTTATGTATTATGTATGTATGTAAATTTTGTATGTATGTATGTAAGTATGTATGTATGGTATGTAAGTACAATTGATATAAAATTGTAATATTTAAACATATACACATTCAACATAAAATACAGTGTGAATTATAAATAAACACACGCACAACACACCCCACGCGCAACGCCACACGCACACACACACACACACCACACACACACACACACACACACACACACACACACACACCACACACAATATAATATGTAAGTATTGTCCTTAATGATGGATGTAAACACCCCATATATATATAATATATATATAAATAATATATAATTATATATATAAATTGTTTTATTTTAAATTCCCCATCCCGTGTGATTCTCTCTTTATCCTTACCTGTTCTTTCAAACTCTCTCCTCTGCTCTCTTTTTTCTCTCTCCTTCTCCCTTTCTCCCTCCATCCATCGATCGATCCATCCATCCACCATCCATCCCTCCATCCATCATCCAACCATAATCCACCATCCATCCCCTCCATCCAACCATCCATCCATCCATCCATCCATCCATCTCTTCCTCCTTCTACCCTTCCCTCATCTCCCTTCTTCTCTCCCTCCATTCCGTCCTCTCTTCCTTCCTCCCAACTTCTCTCCATTCCTTCCTCTCTTCTCTCCCTCCCTCCCTCCGTTCTTCTCTTCCTCCCTTCCTCTCTCCCTCTCTCCCGCTCTCCCTCTCTCCCTCTCTCCCTTTACTTTCCTTTTCCCTGTTCGCATTTTTCTTCCTTTCCATCCCCCCCCCCCCCTTCTACGGGAGAAATGCTTTTACACAAAGCTCCGAGTAATCCAGCCGCAGCCCTCGCCGCTGTCGCCACGGCCGGCACTGGCAGGTATCGCTAATGAGCAGGCAATCTTCCCACGGGGAAAGGGGGCAAATGACAACAATGGAGAGATCGTGGTCAAGATAGCGTCTTATCGGCGGGATGGGCAGCTTCCTCTCGGGGGCGCGCTGAAGCTAGGGATTCCTGCGGTGCCGCCCGAGGAATTGGTCTCTGTGGAAAGGAGGGGGATGGGAAAGTTGTGGAAGGGGAGGGGAGGGAGGAGAGAAAGTGGGCGGCGGTCACCTTGCACGGGGGAAGGGAAGGAGGTGTGGGCGGTCATCGTCGGCGTCGTCGTCCTCGTCATCGTCGTTGTCGTTATTGTTTGGTAGGGTTATGGGCGGGCGATGGAGGGCGTGGGTGTAAATTTTTCTCTTGTAAAGTGATAGAAAGTATAGATTTTTTTTTTTTTTTTTTCCCTTTTATTGGAGACGCTGTGATGATTAAGAAAAAGACGAATTTGCTTGAGCGAGTTATTTGCCTGCATATAATATATATGATTATAAATTCGTTCGAAGTGCCAGCCAGATCGCGAGAAAAAAATTACATACGCATGCACATACCCCCCCCCCCCCCTCACCCATTCTAAGAACACACAAACACGACCACTTCTGCTGGCATGTGTAATTATGTAATTCTATTATATTATATTGATATTTTGTTTTGAAATGATACTAAGTTAAGTTATGTGCCATCTGTAGTGGCAAAATGCAGAGAAAAATAATTTGTCGAAGAAAGATGCTGACTAAAGATAGAGGAAAGGGATAAAGAAGCGAAAAAAAGAGAAATAGAGAGAAACAGAGAGAGAAAGAGAGAGAAATCCAGAGAGAGAGAGACGGGCAAGCGCCGCGAAGAGGGCGTCCGGCCAGCGAGTGGGCGGCCCTCGAAGGAAGGCCGGGGCCTCCGCCATAATGAGGACGGTTGTCGGCGCTCGGAGAATCCCGTCGTCGGAATGCCCCGATCCGTAACGGTGGCGATATTGACAAATGATATAGGCTCGCCCCTTTTCCGTCCCTCCCCCTCCCTCCCTCCCTCCCCTACCCTTCCCCTCCCCTTCCCTCCCGCCTTCCCCCTCCCTGCTCCCCTCTCCCCTTGAAAGCAAGCCGGGCGAGCGAGCTGGTTCGCGGCGCTGGGATTCCTGTAATGATGGAGAAGTGGTGTCGCTGGAGGGAGGGAGGGAGGGAGGGAGGGTGTTGGGGGGTTGTGGAGGTGTAAAGGAGGAGAGGGTTGGGTGGTGGGGGTGGTGGGGAGGAGGAGGAAGGGGCAGGGGGGAAAGGGGTGGTGACAGGGCGGTATAAGTCCCCTTGAGATGATTCTGTTGATGGGTATGGGGCTGATGGGTAGATGGGGTGGGGGTGGGGGGCGGAGGGGTGATGTCGCTGGTCAATGTTGTGGGGTTTATTGCCGACCCGAGGCTGATTTTTTTTGTTTTTTTATTGATTATTTCTTATTGAAATATGATGGTTATTCTGTTGGATTTCGTGCTGGGTCGCATGTTCGTGTCGTGTCTCCTGCGTGGTTGGTCTGTTGTGTCTCTTTCGAGTTCTTTTCTTCTTCCCCGTCCTCGTCCTCCTTCTCGTCCTCCTCCTCCTCGTCCGCCTGCTCCTCGTCGTTGTCCTCCTCCTCCTCCTCCTCCTCCTCCTCCTCCTCCTCCTCCTCTCCCTCCTCCCCCCCTCCTCCTTCTCCTCCTCATCATCATCCTCATCTTCCTCCCCCCCCTCCTCCTCCTCCTCCTCCTCCTCCTCCTTGACCTCCTCCTTCTCCTCCCCATCCCTGCGTTGTCTCTTATTTTCTTCTTTTCTTCCGCTCATCTCTGTATTTCACCATAATTGCCCTACTTTTTTTTTTTTATTCTTCTTTTACCGCTACTACTTTTTCTTCTTTACCTACTTTTTCTTGTTTTTCTTTTTTTTCTTATTTTGCTACTCTTTCTCCTCTCCTCTTTTCTTCTTTTCCCTGCGCTACTTCACCTGCAGGTCCCACCGCCTTTCCTACGCCTCCCTCCTCTCCCACTGCCTTCTTACCTCCACCCCCATCTACTCTTCCTTCTTCTTCTTCTTCCTTTTTCTTCCTTTCTCTCTTCCTCTTCTTCTGCTTCCTCCTCCTCGTACCCTCCCTTTCCCCATCCTTCTTTGGTTACATCTTTCCGTCCTTCTTTTTTATCGTCCTCTTCCTCCTCCTCCTCCTCCTCCTTACTTCCCTTTAACTTTTCCTCCTTTTCCATCTCCTTCTCTCCTCCTTCCCCTTCCTCGAATCCGAGTCCATCTTCACCCGTTGCTAATTGACAGGCCCGTAAGGTCAGTGAAAGGTTTGTGGTGTGCGGCATGCCAGGAACTCGCGGGAGGGTGTCCTTATCGTGGTCATCGATGCCAGTCCTTATCACACGCGCGCCGTCTGTTTCGTCTGTCCGTTCGTCCGTCCGTCCGTCCGTGCATTCATCCGACCGTCCGTCCGCCTGTCCGTGCATTCGTCCATTCGTCCGTTCGACCGTCCGTCCGCGTCGAGTCCTCTGCTGCCGTGGACCCTCCTTCGGAATTTCGTTCGGGACCTCCTTCGCCTCCTTCGGAACTTCCTTGGGCCTCTTTCGAGCCCTTCTTCAGGACTTTCTTCGAATCCTTGCCCTTGGCCTCCTCCCCCCCCCCCCCTCCCCTGTTCTTCCCGGTCTCTCCAACTTGATATCCGTTGCTATTTTTTCTCTCTCTCATTGTGGTTAGGATCCCCCCTCCCCCTTCTGTGGCCTTCTTTTGCTCTTCCTTGTCTTTCATTCATGGTTTTCTTCTTACTCTTTTTTCTTTTCCTCTCCCTTCCATCTCCCCTCCATCTTCCTTCCCTCTACGTTTTACCCCCTCTCACCCTTCTCCATCCCTCTCTTTCCCTTTCACCCCCTCCCTCTCTCCCTCTCTCTCCCTCCCTCTCTCCCTCTCTCTCCCTCCCCCCTTCCTCCTTCCTCCCTTCCGAAAGGGAGCAGAGAAGAAAAAAAAAAAAAAGAAAAAGACAAACGGGGGGGAGAAATTTCAACTCTTGTCCTTGATTAGCCGATTGGAAGGCTTGACGCGATTGTGTCAAACCCATTTTGGTTTAAGATGTCGGGACTCCCTTTTTATGCTGCCATTCGATTCTTTTAATCACGCTTTGAGTGTGTGTCTATGTGTGTGTGTGTGTGTGTGTAAATATATATATATATATATATATAAAATATATATATATAATATATATTTACACACACACACACAAACAAAATAATGTGGTGTGTGTGTGTGTGTGTGTTGTTTGTGTGTTTGTGTGTGTTGTGTGGTGTGTGGGGTTTGTAAATATATATATAAAAATAAAATATATATATATAATATATATAAAAATTAATTTACACATACACACAAAACCCAATTATAATATTTTTTGGGAGTATTTTGTGTGTGTGTGTGTGTGTGTGTGGGTGTGGTGTGTGTGTGTGTTTGTGATTTTTTGTGTAAATATATAAAATATATATATAATATATATATAAATATATATTTACACATACACACACAAACAAATATATATATAATAATATATTATAAATATAAAAATGTGTGTGTGTGTGTTGTGATGTGTTAGGTTTTGTGTGTGGTGTGTGTGTGTTATAAATAATAATAAATATATATATAAAAATATAGTATATATAAAATATATATTATACCATATATATATATATAATGTTTTTTTTTTTACACAAATAGATATATATATAATAAATAATTTTATATATTTGTGTTGTTTATTGGTGTGTGTGGTTGTGTGTGTGTTGTATGTTGTATGTTATGTATGTATGTATGTAGTATGTATGTATGTATTATGTTATGAAAGTGTGTATAATAAAAGCAAAAAAATATACATATACATATCTTTATGTATGTAAAGTATATATATGTGTATACATATTTTTTCTGTTTACGTCTGTGTGTGTTTGTATGTGCCAGTCGAGATATTGATATTGTTTTAAGGATATTTTAAGCGGAACATTGTATAGGTGTTATTAGTCCGTAGAATTAGATATTAATGAAAATGAATAACATGTATGGGTATTAGTGTTTGTTAATGACAATGATAATGTTAATGATTGTTAATGTTTTATCTTTTTGTGGAGAAAGGTATGAGTGAGAATGACTAACAGCGCAAGAAATCTGTTTCTCACTTATACATTTTTTTGTATTTACGAGTATTGCCCTACACTCTCTTCATCAGTGTTGTGTTATTGCCAGTGTGGATGCTGCTACTGTCAGTATTTTGTATGCGTGTGTATTTGTATGTATATAAATGGCATTGTTGTACGGAGAGCATTTGTTTAATTCATGCTTTTGTTTGAGTTATCGAAACGTTTTTTAAGGATGATGTTTGTCGAATGTTTTTTTTTTTTTTTTTTAAGTTGTTCATGTTATTGTTGTTATTGATCTTTATTTTCAAATTCTCTATCATTCCTCATTACCTCCTCATTCACCACCATCGTTATCGTCATTGTATTCACCACCACCTCATTATATTCAAACGCAAACACTTCACTCAATCTTGCATTTTTCCGCTCTCTCTCACACCACGTCTCTTTCGTCGTCGTCGTCGTCGTCGTCGTCGTGATGGTGATGGTGATGGTGATGGTAATGGTAATGGTGATGATGACCATCATCATCATCATCTTCATCGTCATCATCACCATTACCATCACCATTACCATCACCATTACCATCACCATCACCATTACCACCACCA
>NC_061853.1:3499145-3501645 GCF_019202785.1 Penaeus chinensis | reverse complement strand
CCCCCCCCCCCCCCCCCCCCCCCCCCCCCACCCCCCCCCCCCCCCCCCCCCCCCCCCCCCCCCCCCCCCCCCCCCCCCCCCCCCCCCCCCCCCCCCCCCCCCCCCCCCCCCCCCCCCCCCCCCCCCCCCCCCCCCCCCCCCCCCCCCCCCCCCCCCCCCCCCCCCCCCCCCCCCCCCCCCCCCCCCCCCCCCCCCCCCCCCCCCCCCCCCCCCCCCCCCCCCCCCCCCCCCCCCCCCCCCCCCCCCCCCCCCCCCCCCCCCCCCCCCCCCCCCCCCCCCCCCCCCCCCCCCCCCCCCCCCCCACCCCCCCCCCCCCCCCCCCCCCCCCCCCCCCCCCCCCCCCCCCCCCCCCCCCCCCTCCCCCCCCCCCCCCCCCCCCCCCCCCCCCCCCCCCCCCCCCCCCCCCCCCCCCCCCCCCCCCCCCACCCCCCCCCCCCCCCCCCCCCCCCCCCCCCCCCCCCCCCCCCCCCCCCCCCCCCCCCCCCCCCCCCCCCCCCCCCCCCCCCCCCCCCCCCCCCCCCCCCCCCCCCCCCCCCCCCCCCCCCCCCCCCCCCCCCCCCCCCCCCCCCCCCCCCCCCCCCCCCCCCCCCCCCCCCCCCCCCCCCCCCCCCCCCCCCCCCCCCACCCCCCCCCCCCCCCCCCCCCCCCCACCCCCCCCCCCCCCACCCCCCCCCCCCCCCCCCCCCCCCCCCCCCCCCCCCCCCCCCCCCCCCCCCCCCCCCCCCCCCCCCCCCCCCCCCCCCCCCCCCCCCCCCCCCCCCCCCCCCCCCCCCCCCCCCCCCCCCCCCCCCCCCCCCCCCCCCCCCCCCCCCCCCCCCCCCCCCCCCCCCCCCCCCCCCACCCCCCCCCCCCCCCCCCACCCCCCCCCCCCCCCCCCCCCCCCCCCCCCCCCCCCCCCCCCCCCCCCCCCCCCCCCCCCCCCCCCCCCCCCCCCCCACCCCCCCCCCCCCCCCCCCCCCCCCCCCCCCCCCCCCCCCCCCCCCCCCCCCCCCCCCCCCCCCCCCCCCCCCCCCCCCCCCCCCCCCCCCCCCCCCCCCCCCCCCCCCCCCCCCCCCCCCCCCCCCCCCCCCCCCCCCCCCACCCCCCCCCCCCCCCCCCCCCCCCCCCCCCCCCCCCCCCCCCCCCCCCCCCCCCCCCCCCCCCCCCCCCCCCCCCCCCCCCCCCCCCCCCCCCCCCCCCCCCCCCCCCCCCCCCCCCCCCCCCCCCCCCCCCCCCCCCCCCCCCCCCCCCCCCCCCCCCCCCCCCCCCCCCACCCCCCCCCCCCCCCCCCCCCCCCCCCCCCCCCCCCCCCCCCCCCCCCCCCCCCCCCCCCCCCCCCCCCCCCCCCCCCCCCCCCCCCCCCCCCCCCCCCCCCCCCCCCCCCCCCCCCCCCCCCCCCCCCCCCCCCCCCCACCCCCCCCCCCCCCCCCCCCCCCCCCCCCCCCCCCCCCCCCCCCCCCCCCCCCCCCCCCCCCCCCCCCCCCCCCCCCCCCCCCCCCCCCCCCCCCCCCCCCCCCCCCCCCCCCCCCCCCCCCCCCCCCCCCCCACCCCCCCCCCCCCCCCCCCCCCCCCCCCCACCCCCCCCCCCCCCCCCCCCCCCCCCCCCCCCCCCCCCCCCCCCCCCCCCCCCCCCCCCCCCCCCCCCCCCCCCCCCCCCCCCCCCCCCCCCCCCCCCCCCCCCCCCCCCCCCCCCCCCCCCCCCCCCCCCCCCCCCCCCCCCCCCCCCCCCCCCCCCCCCCCCCCCCCCCCCCCCCCCCCCCCCCCCCCCCCCCCCCCCCCCCCCCCCCCCCCCCCCCCCCCCCCCCCCCCCCCCCCCCCCCCCCCCCCCCCCCCCCCCCCCCCCCCCCCCCCCCCCCCCCCCCCCCCCACCCCCCCCCCCCCCCCCCCCCCCCCCCCCCCCCCCCCCCCCCCCCCCCCCCCCCCCCCCCCCCCCCCCCCCCCCCCCCCCCCCCCCCCCCCCCCCCCCCCCCCCCCCCCCCCCCCCCCCCCCCCCCCCCCCCCCCCCACCCCCCCCCCCCCCCCCCCCCCCCCCCCCCCCCCCCCCCCCCCCCCCCCCCCCCCCCCCCCCCCCCCCCCCCCCCCCCCCCCCCCCCCCCCCCCCCCCCCCCCCCCCCCCCCCCCCCCCCCCCCCCCCCCCCCCCCCCCCCCCCCCCCCCCCCCCCCCCCCTCCCCCCCCCCCCCCCCCCCCCCCCCCCCCCCCCCCCCCCCCCCCCCCCCCCCCCCCCCCCCCCCCCCCCCCCCCCCCCCCCCCCCCCCCCCCCCCCCCCCCCCCCCCCCCCCCCCCCCCCCCCCCCCCCCCCCCCCCCCCCCCCCACCCCCCCCCCCCCCCCCCCCCCCCCCCCCCCCCCCCCCCCCCCCCCCCCCCCACCCCCCCCCCCCCCCCCCCCCCCCCCCCCCCCCCCCCCCCCCCCCCCCCCCCCCCCCCCCCCCCCCCCCCCCCCCCCCCCCCCCCCCCCCCCCCCCCCCACCCCCCCCCCCCCCCCCCCCCCCCCCCCCCCCCCCCCCCCCCCCCCCCCCCCCC